>NC_044281.2:48288864-48382001 GCF_004027225.2 Strigops habroptila | reverse complement strand
AAGAGGCACTTAACTGCCAGCCTTCATCACCCAGCAGAGATCATATGGAAGGCGGGGATGGATCTGGTGAGTGTAAGGGAAAAGAAGTTGCCTTAAAAGAGATGCATGAATGTTTTGGTCCAAAGTGGTGCTGGAGTGATTCAGGATGGTGCTTTTGTTCAAGAGAGCTGAACTGCTCTGATTAAGCACCAGAAATAATTATTACAGCATATTGCAGATTTCTTACTCAGTTTTGTGTATTCTATCTGTACTATCAAGTATCTAACAAAGAAAAAAACAACCAATCCACAGAAATAACCAAATTAATGACTCTTTGAAATCCCTAAACTGTCATCCTTTGAGACTTGAAATACCTCAACCTAAATAATGTAATAGCTTCCCACTCAAATAGAACATAAGAAGCTAATACCTTTGAGACTTTTAATGCTATAAACACATTTTGATATTTTTATAACTATGATTTCGCAGGGGTGGCAATGAGGTGTCATTTATCTTGGTGAGGGTAAGCAGATACAATCTCTTTGTTTTCTTAAAGAAAATGAAATTACAGTATTCGGAGCCTGTTTCAAGGATCTGGTATGTTTCAATAGATCCTGTCGGAGATGAATTAGTGGCCAGAGTATAGGCGATCTTGCCAAAAATGAATAGCAATGCCATTTATCATATGCTTCTGTAATTTATCTTATGACCATGTATTAGATTAGGTAGATAAAGACAGAAAGACATGTGAATTGGATGGACTGGACCAATACTGAAAACTTACACCTGCTTTTATTAAGGCTGACAGGAAGATTTCTGTTGCCGGCATTGCAATCAGAATTTGGCTTCACATTTTTAATTTGCTTTGAAACATGATCTTGTCCAGCAACAAGGAAAAAGCTAGCTCAACTTTAAAGCTTGTTGATTGTGTCTGCTGTTTATTCAATACAAATTTGTTCCATCATATACTTCATAATCAATCAATTAAAAATTATAAATATAAAAACCACTCGGAAGCTTAAAAATAACAGTAATAAGCAGCTGTGAAACCACTGCAAGCACTCATTACATGCTGCACTGTTTTCAAGGTAGCAAACCAATAGTTCATTTTGTCCCCTTCCAACAAAATCCATACTTCAAAATCCACTTTTCATACTGAATCGGTCTGTCTGTAAGACAAACAGTTTGCAGCTCGGAGTGTTTACCTACAACAGCAAAAAGATGTGCTACACTGCCTTCAAATTTGGTAATAGCACCAGCTACCTTCTTTAGGCTTGTTGTGAACCGGTGATTGATATCTGTTCTTTTGCATTGCTTTCCTCTCATATCTCTTTGTCCTGCTGCTATAATCGATCACAGATTTTTCCATCAGGCTTCATGTCAGATTAGGATAGTGAACATGACTTGCTTCGAACAAACTGCTTCAATGCGCACCAAGGGAAGCTCAGGAGTTGAACCACACTAAAAATGATTTTTTGGGGCATGTCCATGAACATGGTGCAATAGCGAGAAGTCAGTAATATGCTTTTATGGTAAAAGGTTTGGGATTGCTCCTCTCTGTGAAGCCTGTCGCAGTCACATCTGCCACTGTGGGGCTGACATTTTAAGTGAGGAGCAATGCCCAGCTCACCATTTTCCTGATTCAGGAAGACATTTCTGCTTAGAAGTCAATGGATGCCTCTGTCCAAATCTGCACACATATTCTGTGATTCAATTTGCAAAGTCACACTTAGCTTTTGTGCTTGGTGCTTTATGTGTGCTATCAAGAACTGAAGGGAATGAAAGCCCAACAACTTTCTCTGCTTTGCATAGAAATATATTTTAAAGATTCACTGTGACTCGTCTTCCTAGGAGATCTAAACTATCAATCCCTTACTTTAAGAGCTCTTTGGGGATTACTGCTTGTTTTTATAGTGCCTAGCACAATTGAGTCTTCATCTCGGTTGGTGGTTTTAGGTGCACCTGTTGTATAAATAACAAATGTTTTTTTTTTTTTTATGTGAAGGACAGAGCATTATTTATGGAAGAGGACTGTAAGGATTTGATATAAATTAGGATCAGTGATCATGGATGATTTTGCAGACAGAAATTACCTCCCCCATGGCTGCTCTTGCTTGGTATCTGTAAGCCCTGAAGAAGAAGATGGCTCTTCCTATGGCAGCTGGGTGACCTCTGGAATTCCTCCTGAAAGAGGAACACGTGTTAAATCTTTACCTGGGTTCAAGAGAAGACAGCAACATAGTGGATGAGAACTGTTTTGAGGAGGAACACGCAGTGTCCAGTGCAGGAGGTCCCTGGGCAGAAATAGGTGAAAAAAAAATATAAGGAAAACTATCATATGTGTTTGCCCTGCATATATCGGAGGTATAGGATACTCTTCCCTAGATCCCCACCTTTAGCCACAGGTGGAGAAACACTAAACAAACAATCATGATAGTCTAACCATTTGGAGCTTGTTGTAGCCCAAGCTGAAATGACCATCACTGGAAATACTATATAAGACATCGCAGTGCAGAAGTATCGTTACCCATTTTACACACTAAATCTCTTCTTCCTGAATGTCATGCTTTCCTAATAATGACTGACATCTAAGCCCAGGGCAAGTATTAGGCTGCTGAAAGCAGTGCTTGCACAGCCCACGGGAGCATGAACCCTGACGTCCTGCATTCAATCCCAAGAAAGACACAGTAAAAGACTTTTTGCTGTACATGTATAAAAAATAGGTTCTCTCGGGTTTTGCAGTGTGAGAGCAGATGCTAAGACTACCTGAAATTACAGCTTTCTGGAAAACAAAACCTGAGAAAGCTTGAGAGTTAGCAGTCAGAGAATATTTCCATCAGAAGCTGTTACTGGGATTGGGATCTTTCCTGAAATAAGTCCAGTGGACTGCTGCTAAGAGGGATGTACTGCCAGGGCAGAAGGCAAACTATGAAATAAATACTGAAGTACCTATGGGCTGCTGTAATGCTGCATGCCTGGCAGCAGCTAATGGCAAGGGGGATAAAAAAATATGATAAAAAAAAATAAACAACTAAAAGCTTGCACTCTGCCAAAGGCAGAGGCTTTGCAGCATAAACTTTGCAGTATTTCTGTTTCCTTCAGGTCTGGTCCTGGCTACTCTTCCTGTCACCTTGCACAGATTTTGAGGCTGTGCCTGAAGACAGCACTTTCTCTAAGGCAGAAACTGGGGTCTGCTGGAAGGCAAAGGACCATGGCCAGAGAAATCTGGGGCTTCTTGCCTTTCGGGTGAAGAGTTGATTTAAACTCTCAGGTAGGTAACCCAGGTTAGCTGGCAGGAAAGGTTAACCCAGATTACTAAGGGAAACCTCATTCTGGCATGATTTATAGAGAGGGTACAACTGCCCTGTACCAAAGCAAGGGACACAGATGCCATGGTTTACTGTTCAAATGGCTAATCAGTGTGTAAGGTCATTCATCACACATTGCTTTAGACTCCCAGGCCAATATGTATAAAGGCCTGTCTCACAACAAGCACAGTCCTTTCAGCTCCCATCTGCCCACAGCAGCCCTTCCAACGTTGCTAATTACATCCCTGCTCATTACTAGATTAGCTACAACTCATCTCAAAGCCGCAGCTGTATTGATGTGTCTCAAGGCTGGATTGTGTTAATGAACAAAAAAGACTCAGGGTCTCCATTTAAGAGCCTGTTTCAAAGCCCAGAAGTTACAAGCACCTCTGGACAAGCACATTTACATTTGGAAGGCAGAGTTGCTCCAAGTGTGCCTTATTTGTTTCTATTTGTTTGCTATAATTCAGTTTCTCATGTATATGTTGCATTATTATGCATATTGTTGCATTATTATGTATATTGTATATGCTGCATGCTTACATTAGCAATGCATGGAAGCGCTCCATTTCTTTTGCAGTCAAAAAAAAAAGATTAAAAAGTAGGCATACTGAGAAGACAAGATTGATCAGTGACAGAGATACCCCAAGAGAAGCAGAGCTGGTGTTGGGCCTGGGCTGCAGTGCAGGAGAGGCACCTCCTGCACCACAGGTCTCCCCAGAAGAGGGGTGAGTGGGGGAAGTGATACTCCTGGGGAAGAGTTTCCTCTCAAATGTTATGAAAAGCAATTAAAACAACCTAAAAATGGGAAGGTCTCTTCCTCTTTTTTTCAGAGCACATTTCTGCACTCCCAAGGCTCTTGCTGACTTAGATAGCGCTAAAGGGACATGCCTGGCCTAATGCACAGGTAAAAGTTATTCTGTTTATTAACTGGGGGCACATGCTGTGGCAGCACTCCACAGCCCAAACTGTGCTCCTCCAAACCCTTGGAGGAGCCCAGGGGCATGGGCTGTAGCGCCCAGCAGCAAGGTGCCCTGGGGCCATGCCAGGCGCTCCAAGGGCAGCAAGCAGAGCCACCTGCTCCTGCTCAGGGGATCGATAAGCAGAGAAATTAAGCTCTGTCAGTTTTAGGACATAGGTATTTATTCTGGTCATTAGGCACCTTCATGCCCAGGGGTTTTATAAAGCTTCTCTGGAACTGGGGGAGACAGGCAGAACGGGGCGACCAGCACTTCCTTCCAGAGAGGGCAGGGGAGCCAAACTGGAAGAGATGGTGGAGCTTCACATCGGAGTGCATCTACTTCATATAGAATCATAGAATCATAGAATCGTAAGGGTTGGAAAGGACCTTAAGATCATCTAGTTCCAACCCCCCTGCCATGGGCAGGGACACCTTGCCCTAAACCATGTGGCTCAAGGCTCTGTCCAACCTGGCCTTGAACACCGCCAGGGATGGAGCATCCACAACCTCCTTGGGCAACCCATTCCAGTGCTTCACCACCCTCACTGTAAAGAACTTCTTCCTTATATCTAATCTAAACTTCCTCTGTTTAAGTTTGAACCCATTACCCCTTGTCCTACCACTACAGTCCCTAAGGAAGAGTCCCTCCCCAGCATCCTTGTAGACCCCCTTCAGATACTGGAAGGCTGCTATGAGGTCACCACGCAGCCTTCTCTTCTCCAGGCTGAACAGCCCCAACTTTCTCAGCCTGTCTTCATATGGGAGGTGCTCCAGCCCTCTTATCATCCTCGTGGCCCTCCTCTGGACTCGCTCCAACAGCTCCATGTCCTTTTTATGTTGAGGACACCAGAACTGTACGCAGTACTCCAAGTGGGGTCTCACAAGAGCAGAGTAGAGGGGCAGGATCACCTCCTTCGACCTGCTGGTCACGCTTCTTTTGATGCAGCCCAGGATACGGTTGGCTTTCTGGGCTGCAAGCGCACACTGCCGGCTCATGTTAAGCTTCTCGTCAACCAACACCCCCAAGTCCTTTTCTGCAGGGCTGCTCTGAATCTCTTCTCTGCCCAGCCTGTAGCAGTGCCTGGGGTTGCCCCGACCCAGGTGTAGGACCTTGCACTTGGCTTGGTTAAACTTCATAAGGTTGGCATCGGCCCACCTCACAAGCGTGTCAAGGTCCCTCTGGATGTCATCCCTTCCCTCCAGCATATCAACCGAACCACACAGCTTGGTGTCATCGGCAAACTTGCTGAGGGTGCACTCAATCCCACTGTCCATGTCGCCGACAAAGATGTTGAACAGGACCAGTCCCAACACCGATCCCTGAGGGACACCACTCGTTACAGGTTTCCAACTGGACATCGAGCCATTTACCACAACTCTTTGCGTGCGGCCATCGAGCCAGTTTTTTATCCACCGAGTGGTCCATCTATCAAATTGATGTCTCTCCAATTTAGAGACAAGGATGTCATGTGGGACAGTGTCGAATGCTTTGCACAAGTCCAGGTAGATGACATCAACTGCTCTGCCGCTGTCCATCAGTTCCGTGGCTCCATCATAGAAGGCCACCAAATTGGTCAGGCAGGATTTCCCCTTAGTGAAGCCATGTTGGCTGTCACCAACCACCTCGTTGTTTTTCATGTGCCTTAGCATGTTTTCCAGGAGAAACTGTTCCAAGATTTTGCCAGGCACAGAGGTGAGACTGACTGGTCTGTAGTTCCCCGGGTCTTCCACCTTCCCCTTCTTGAAAATGGGGGTTATATTACCCTTCTTCCAGTCATCGGGAACTTCACCTGACTGCCAGGATTTTTCGAATATGATGGACAGTGGCTTAGCAACTTCATTCGCCAGCTCCTTCAGGACCCGTGGATGGATTTCATCAGGTCCCATGGACTTGTGCACGTTCAGGTTCTTAAGATGGTCTCGAACCTGATCCTCTCCTACAGTGGGCCTAAGGTCTTCGTTCTCACAGTCCCTGCATTTGCTTTCCAAGACTTGGGTTGTGTGGTCAGAGCATTTGCTGGTGAAGACTGAGGCAAAGAAGTCATTGAGAACCTCAGCCTTCTCCAAATCCATGGTAGCCAGTTCTCCTGATAGCTTCTGGAGAGGGCCTACATTGTCCCTAGCCTGTCTTTTATTTGCTACGTATCTACAGAATCCTTTCCTGTTATCTTTTATGTGAGAAGCCTCTTATTTGTGCTCTCCCTGTGACTGGGAGAAGGCTTGTGAGCAAAATCCTCTCACAGCAACGTCCTCACCATTGACACGCATTATTTGCATGAAAAGCAGTAGTGCTCAGGGAACACATACCAGGGACACACCTTGCTGGTCCCACCAGAAGCTACCATGCCAAATAGCTTGTTTCTTCATTGGAAGAAACAGGTAATTCTAGTTTTTCTAGTGCTTTTCAGTCATGAACATCATGCTGAGAGCTGCCTCTTTTAGCTGTGCATGCTCACTTGCAAGCAGGTTATGAAGGAGGCTTGAGCTGGAACTTGTCAACAGATGTGGTTTTAACCTTAGTAACAGGTAAATCAACAGGCAAAGAGGATGTATAGGAAAGAAGGGGGGAGAGGGCTGCAACACCCAGCCAGTGCCATGCAGTGATGCACATCGAAACCCTTATTTCTCCTCCAAACGATGGACAAAAACACCAAAGGCAATCCTAACCTCAGAGCAGTTGGGAGCTATAAGAGTATGATGAAATGGCTGCAATTCATGCAAAAAATAGCAGCTTTTGCCCACCGAGTGCCACAGCACTGCTGAAGGTTTTGTAGGCTCACAGACTTGGTGAATTTTAGGGATGGGGTTGGAGAAGGACATGGGTGCAGTAGACTTTCAAAAACCAGCTTAGGATACTTGGAATGGAAATTTGGTGAGTGCTTTTCTTAAAATAGTTTGATTGTACCAACAGCGTTAACATAAATGGAGTAGAGAATGGGAAATTGTGTAATAGAGTTTTTAATCGTTATTCCTTTTGCTTTCCTAAAAACCATTAAAAAGTCATGATGTGACCAATGACTCAAGCCTACAGAATACTTTCAATTTTATTTTTATACTCATTGTGGCCCTCGCTAATTCATAGATAGTGAAATAATAAACAAAGCCAATCTTATCATTTACATCTGACACTATAAAAGTGGTCATTTTAAAAGGTTACCTCAAATCTGTGAGAAGCTTTCGTTTCTGTCATTAGCATATTTATGTCTAGCTTAGGCAAGGTTTCTTCCCTGAAAGATGCATTTTGTTAAAAGCTGTTTAGTGCCTATAACCATTTTGCTGATCTTCTCAAAATATGTTCTCCTAACCTGTGCATATGAAATGAGCTCAGTTTAATGTTGTGTTAAAAGAGTTTGGTCTCTGGAGCAGTTGCTCTTCTTAATAACATGTAATCATATGCCTTCTATTTAGTTTTCATTTAACTTGCCCCATACAAGCAATGAATCCAGATTAATTAAATGTTCTTTTAAACAGCGAAATTACACTCGTTTGTATTTTAAAAAATCTATATGCCATGGGGCACCCTCAAGACACAGAATCCTAATAAAGAGGATGTAAGATGTACAGCTAATAATACAGAGCAAGTTTGACATTTTCAGGGTAATTTAGTGAACCAAGTGCTTCCTTACAGGCTTCATGGGGGAGCGCAGTGACTGCAGTACCATTTAATAGAAGACAAAGAGCCATATTTGTAATAATGCTAATAAACAGCTAATCTGAAAATTAGACTAGCATGTGGCAAAGGGATGTTGAGCATGTATAATAAATGCTTCTCATCAGCAGGATGAAGGTTGTCAGCTGATGCTGAAATTCTGCCACAGTGTTAATTGGCAGCCTGGGGTGGCTGGGCAAGGCTCTGTCTCCTGCAACCCACAAGTCCTGAGGCTGCAGCACAAGGAGTGGGAAAATGCACATTAATGCTGAGGGATGGTAATGGGGGGTAGGAAACAGATACTGCAGGTACCCCTTGCAGAGTTTAAAATAGCCCCAAGGTCCCGATGACCAGGAGAATGGCTTTAAGTTCAACAAATTCTTACTTGTCATCCCAATAAGGTGTGCATCCCCGTTTAGTTTACTTTTCTCTGATAATTTAAATCTGGTCTGACCCTGGCCAGCAAGTAATTTAACACTTCTGTTTTCAAGGGCATTGTAAGATAGAAGACGAAAATGAGGTAGAAACAAGTGGTAAATGTTAATTTTTCTCCTTTAGAAGAATCAGGACCTTTAATAAACTAAGTATTAGGGAAATGAAGAAATAAACACTGAAAGTGTTTTACTCATTACTAAAATGAAAGTGCTTGCTAATATATGCAGTGCACCTGGAAATGCCCATTCAAGTAATTACGAAAGGGAAAAGCACCGGGGAAACAGGCAAGCATGAAGACAATAGCCATTTGAAACAATATTAAATTAAGCACACCTTTTGAGATCCACGAATTCACTGATTAAATTGTGCATTACAAACCCTGCCTTGACTTCACTTAGTTGGAGTCCTGGAGGGAACCTGCAAAATTTGAAAACAGCCTCTTGATTTGTATTGAGCCACAGTGTGTGCTGTTGCTACCTTTGCTTAGTCCTGGGATTTTTAAAAGATGCAAAAAATAACCTTTTTCTTTTTTCTTCTTATTTTTGAGATTCCAGCTAGCAAAAGGCATCACACTCCCCCAGTCTGAGCAAAACTAGGGCAGGAAATGCGCACTTCATGCCATGCAGCGTTAAGCTTGGCAAATGGCATCGAGACCATCAAAATCAGCTTGCACCTTCTCATCAACCAAACAGCCCTTGAGTGTGGCCATCTGTGAGCATTTGGGCAAATTTGGCCATGCTAGCCCCTGCGTGCACCCAGGACAAGGAGCCCCTTCCCACCCAGCTACACGGCAGGACAGCTTCTTGCCCTGTATTTTGGCTAAAGTGCCTCTCACTGTGTGGCAGGGCCCACAGGAAGGGGGATTACCCATCTGTGATTCCTGCCGCTTGGACCGGGGACAGCTCATGGGCCAACAACCATGAACCATGGTTTAGAGGTCGCTCTGCTAAAGAGCTCACAACCATATGGATGTTTCTGTGTCTGTGCAAAGAAAGGGTGGAATTGAGACCAAGATATGACCTTACTGGTGACAAAACTATCATCTTAGAGAGAAATGAGAAATGAGCGAGGACAAGGTTATTAATACGTTTATTGGAGTGCGGGGTTGTTTATAACCATTTTCCTATCATTGATGGGATTTCCAGGGCTAATGGAAACTCTCCCACTTCCTCCTGTTCTGAGAGATCTTCTAAATTGATTGTGGAAACCAGCAACCAGTTCCAATTGATTTTGTGTCATTAAACATTAAAAATTGTGCGCAGCTTCCATAGAGTTCTCTCTGCTGGGAAGTGGGCTATCGCCCACGAGAGATCCTAGCATGCTAAACCCATGGATTGGCTGGGAACAGGGTAAAATTGTTATAAAACTCTCTTCTAGCTAAGACATTCTTGCAACAACACATGCATATAACCTATGCTCCTTCCTCTTCCAAAACCTGGGACATAGGCAGCTTTATTTAATTTTTCAGCTTTATTTAGTGGGAAGAGAAGATCTGAATGGAGATCACCTATTTCTGCTTCTACCCACTCGTCCCCTCTCCGATTTTCTCTAGACAATGAGGTGCTTCTGCTTTTGTTTGCTCTTAGGGAATATCTTAATATCCTTCCTCCCTTTGTTCCCTCAAAGATTTCCAGTGAGCCAGAATAAAATAGGACCTTTGAGAAGTCTGCTTCTCCCTTCTCACTGCACATTTAGAAGTGAAGCAGGACAGCAGCCAGGATGCCAGCAAAGGCAGGGAGCAGCAGCACACTGCAAGGGTGAAAATGACACTAGACAGACAAAGCCCTGCTTGACATGCTTTCTCTGTTAGCATTTGTGGACTTGGTTCAGCTAATCAATTTGTGATATGTAGAGCAGCCAAAATAACTCTATGCAAAATAAACAACTGAGACCAGACGAAAATAGAGCTAATAATACAGTCACTAGGAAGAAAGCCAAAGCACAAATTGTATGTCGATTGTGAAAGCAGTCAGAGAAGGCAAATGGTTGCATGTACCCTATGCTGCATGCGGGACACAAATACACCCCCAAACAGCAGTGGTCTGCAGCAAAGGGACAGCAAGAGGTGCTGTGGCCAGATCTGCTGGCTGCACACTGGATATTGTTGCAGCAGGATGGTGCTGGAGTGATGGGCAGGTTTTTCTGGGCTGGCCTTGCCTGGTGGGCAACAGCTCACTGAGGTATAGTGGCAGGCAGGGCAGGAGCATCTCGTACCACAAATCTGTGTCACCTAGGAAGAAGAGAGCACCACCCTGCTCTTACAGATGTGTAAGACACATCTGTGATGGGGTTATTTGCTAGCACCATGATGAGTCATGATTGAGAGGAGCGCACCATACCCAGATGTTTCAAACCAGCCAAACTGATAGTCCAGGAAGATTAACGGTGGAAATAGAAAAACATTTCCAAACCTTGGATGGGCATCATAACTGCAGTGGAGGATGTGTAGCTGTCTCATCCTGTCCTGCAGAGGCTACAGTCCTTAGTGCGTTTTGTAAGGCAGGCACAATGCCAGGAGTGGTTAACAGTACCAGAGCAGTTGAGGATATTTTACTGCAGTTTTCTTGATAGCCAGTCTGTCTTCTCCACTCAAGTGTATTTCTTTTTACCCTCAGGTGGAAGCTAATGATAATGCAGCTTCTCGAGTTGCAATTCGCGGCACCCGTTTAAAGTTGCTTGAAGAGGCTGCACAACTGCACGTCCTTAAAGAGGAAACTTCAAGTACCTTTTTGTGACGAGCGCTCTTGACTTTAGACCTCTCTCCAACTTGAAATGGGAGGAAAGTCCTTCTAGAGAGCAAAGAGAGGGCAATTAAATACATACTTGTTTATATAATAGCCTTCTACCTAAGATGATTAAGACTATTCTCCCATATATGAGTATTTCTGCTATAAAAAGGCTGTAGAGCAAATGATGCAAGCCTAAACTTCAAAAGTATTGACTGGAATGATTTCTCCCCACTCTTCTTTTCATCAGCTTTCTCATGTGGTTTCTGTCAAGTCTGTTGCATTCTTAAAATGAGGAGAAAAAATAGATCCTGATTTCTCCACCACATGATACAGAATGATTGTGATTTCCCTCAATATCTCTCTGTGTCTCTAGGGAAATACAGCCTAGGCCAATTTCTGGCACGTCTCTCCCCTAATCCCCTGTGTACACCAAGGCAGAGGGTTTTTCTAGTGGTGTGGAAATGTCCACCTTTTCAATGATTTTCACCTACTTTGTTCTCTCGTTGCTAGAGGAGAAATATCAAAGTATTTTTGTTTTACACTTTTTTTTTCCCCTTTTTTAAGTAACTTCATGGACCTGAAAAATTAACTTTTTTGATGAACTATTTTTGTTTACAAGTAACAACTAAAACTGCAGTAACAAGAAGGTATGAGATATATTCATACTCCTGATTTTCTTTTTTTCCCTGAAATTGTCAGAATTTCAACTTATATAATGAATTTTCCTGTTTAGCTAAGGAACTTACATGGCCTCTGCCAGAAATTTCTTAGTGTCTCACAGAAGTTCAGGCTAGAGAAATAATTGTCTCTCCATAGTGCAGGTGGGGACCAAGATACAGAGATTTGAAACAGATTTAAAAAAAAAATCATTGTGGTGTCTAAAGCTGAGAGTAAAAACGAACTAGCAGTTTCAGGAGCTCTCAATGTGTGAAACAAAGAGGAGATAGTAACTGTTTTTTCATCTTTCAGTACCTGAATGTCTTCAAACTCTGTCCCTCATTGATGTGCCTAGGTTCATCCAACGAAGCCTGTGCAAGTTGAACCTGCATTCCCAGACTGAGCCCATCTCCACTAGTGATGCAAACTTAATTAAACATAGAGAAACATGTCCAGAAAAGCATAAAAGAGTGATGAGGGTAATTAAATAGACTTTGTGAGGACAGTGTCATATGTCAGTGTTTGCTCATGCAGGGGCTGTCCATCTTTGCCAAGGTGGTGATAGTGGCTCTTCTAAATAGATGCTCCGGATGAGCTGAATGGAGGCAGAGATATTTCCCCCTTTCCTCTTCATTCCTTACACAATGCAAACCAGAACATACCTATGCCAAACCATTTCATTTCTTCCAGCTTTATTGCCAGCCTTCAGGCTGTCTCATTATGGACCTGCTGCAATCCAATCTGTTCTTGCTAATACTTCTAATATAGTATTTATAACAGCCCAGGTTGAACCAAAGGCTACTTGCACTGACAGATGTCAGAAGCTATGTCTCTCCTTTCCATTTTATTGTTTGGTGGCTTCTGGCAAAGAGGGAGAGGATCTGGTAATGAAATGCTCCTTCTCTGCTTTAAACACAGAGGAACATTTTGCTGTGCTCCCTATTGTTCATGGGGGAGTAATCAAGTGGTTGCCAGTTGGTTATCAGTGTGTTATGGAAGTGCAGGATATGTGATTGTGGTGGATATGTTTCTGATTTAATTATCAAGCTGCAAATGTATATCAACTTTCACAATTGTGGCTTTGAGGACGTGCATGTGGGCAAACTCAGCTGTGACACTATGGACAGAGGGACCTTATTCTGTAACAGTGAAGTAAAGTAATTTCTCTGTAACTAAAGATAATGAGTTCTGCAGGACTATAAATAGGCATGGAGCTGTTTTGCAGATAAAGCACCTCTTTGCTACTTTGCTACAGCAGAGCAATGGGGAAAATTCTGCAGGGAACAATCTTCTCCTGGCAGATGGCTGGGCCAGGAGACCTGCTCGACATTTTCCATGTCTAGTTTTCATGATTTATACAGCATCACCCCTTGGAAAAGCAATTCTGAGAGGATATTATGATTCTATGATAAGCCACTGTACTTGAAATAGAAAGAAAAAACCTGATATAAAAATGCTTATTCCCAATGGTTGGAGCTAACCAACTCCTTCAACTCAAGTCCTGTTTCAGTTTTTCAATTTTCTCGGCTAGAATCACACGGAGTTTTTTGTAAGATGGCTGATTAAGCAAATTTCCATGGGCATAACAGTTATTTTGGGGGAGAAGTGAGGATGATTGGAGGAAAAGAAGAGTGGAGATTAAGACAATCAGACACCCCAGTCCCTGCACTGCAAAAGACCTAAGCTCAGTCTCTGGTAAAGAACAGACTGAGGAGGTACGCAGTGTCTTCAGCCCTTGACATGTGCCTTAGCCACTAGACTATTTATTAGCTCTCTCTGAGGGAGGGGAGAACTTCTTGTTTACCAAAATCCACATTTTCACCCAGTCACAGAATGAGGAAGAAGATCAAATATCAAAAACAACTGTTGGACGGAAAATAGCTTTCCTCCAAACTCTTTTCAAGTGCCTTGGAAAGGGGGCGTGGAGAACTCCTCCTTCTGGTCTTCATTGGAAAGGGAAGTGTAAATCAAGGAGGAAAATAATATCCAAGGAAAGCAAAATGCTTCAGAGCAAAAATTTTGCTCAGTACAACTCCATTTAATGTTGTTGGCACTGGGAGAGCTTTGCATTGCTCCATTATGAGCCATTGCTCCGTTATGAGCCATTGCTCCATGCGGCACAGCCATGGGGCACAGCTGCTGCCCAAGGGCAGTATTCTTCAGAAGTAAAGATTGAAATTACCATGTTCATAAGGATATCAAAGACCAAAAATACGAATATTTCAGGTAAAGGAAATGTCATCAAGCCAAATAGGGAGGATACAAAAACATACAAACCAAAGAGCCCATCATGGGAAATGGCTGGAGACAGGTGATTCTGAAATTAACAATTAGTTTTAAATCAAACTAGCAATTAATTTTAAACCACAGTCTAAACAGAAGACGACAATTAAGTCAGTAAATATAGAAAAGCTGCGGAAAAAAGATATACCAACTTCATGTATGCTTACAGCTGTACTCTGTCCCCCACCCTTGATCTTTCTGTATAAACACATTGTGGAAAAAAGCCTCAGAGCTTTCCAAGTGCTGTGCAAAAGCTGAGTGCAGAAACCTGACTATTTGTTACTTTTAGTCTCTCTTGATGTATGTCCTTGGCTATGATACAGCATCCACTGATAACTCCTACTTCATACTATTATTGCTCTTTCCTGCAAAGGAGCAGTGCTTGTCTAAGTAGTTTTCTTTAAGGCAAACATCGCTCTGAGAGCTGGATGCCCTCATCTTGTGCTCATTTAATCTAAAACCAAAGGAAAAGGAAAAAAAAAAAAGTATTCTGAAAACAAAGCAAATAGCAATTATCCTGTCCCTTATTTCAGCAATGAACTGCAGCTGTATTTGCTGTTGGGCAGGGGAACTGTTTTCTGTTAAACCATGGGGAGAGGAGGCTCCAAATCCCAGAAATTCATTGCCTGGAGGAATCCCCTAGGCACATATGTTTGGGTGTGAATTGCCCTAGTCCTCTGCTGGAAAAGAGCACTCAACTTATTCTTCTTGTTCTCAGACACAGCTGGCCAGGACAATTTACATTCCCTGGAAACCGGGAAACAGAGCTTATGTCCAACTAATTTTGCCTATTACTTTTAAAAAGCCCCAGCCTCAGCAGTCCTCAAGAGATCTCTCCCTCTCCTTTAATTTCTTAATATATGGAAAACCAAGCAGAAGAGAAACAGGGCAGAAGGTTCATGCAGTTAAGCTCCAGATTGACTTCATCCAACTTAATGCTTTTTAATCACTCTTTGAACAAAAGATTTAGTCTTCATAATCCTCCTTTTGCTCAATTTGCTGTTCCTTGCTTTATAAAATCTACTATTTGTTTGGTTTCCTTGATTCCCACCCCCTGAATGAGTTTTGCAGGAGAAAAAAAAACAACCAGCTAATATCACAGGGAAAATTACTTTCAAGAATAAAATAAACTACAAATTACAGTGCCAGCTTTTCTTTTATGGCTCTTCATTGGAAAGTTGTACCCAAAACCACATGGAGATGATGGGTCATCATCTGAGCTGCTAACATACCAATCTGAGCTGCTAACTAAATCTTCTTGTCTATTTCCAGGCACAAGAATACAAATAGACCTGCTGATTTCAAGGCTAATGAAGCCCTTGTTTTGGAAGACTGAGATTTATTTTTAGTGTCAGAGACATTTGCAATGAAATTGCTATCGGAGACTTTACTTCTTGGCAGTGTCTAGCAACATTGCCACCACTCTCCTTTTCTGAACATTTGAACCTATTTTTGCCTACATATACTTTAACTGGACTGTGATGGAAATTGCCAAATCCAATCAGCACAGTGGGCTGTGCAGTCCCACATGCTGTGCCTCTCAAGGGCACCAAGATCCACTGCAGGAGCCTTTGGCTACTGTGAATGTCTGGCTTTTACCAGCTCCTTCCTCACCTCTCCATCAGACAGGGGAGAACAACTCTGCCCTGACAAACAAGTCTTTCTTTTTTTTCCCCAAAACGTTTATCTCTGATTCATTGGACCTTCAGGTCTGTTTAGGAGAAAGTAATTCAACCTCAGTATTTCAGCTGCAAAGAAATACACTGGTGTGGGCAGCAGCATGTTAGGCAGGAGAGCCAGACCCGCAAATCACTGTTTCCCATCACCTAAATCCTGCTTTACTCTGGATTTCAACTGGTGTGTTTGGAGCAACATTCTCTAGACCTTTTAGCAAAGCCCAGAACTATCTGTGCTCACACCTTTCCTCACTTTCACAATAACTATCTCAGATGTACTGTAGACCTTGTTATGTGAGAACATTTGCAAAATAAAAAATTCAACACACTTTATCCTTCTTACAGTCTTGTAAAGCTAAAAATATCTCATCTTCCTTTAGTTACTAATTTAAAATAAATCAAATATAACTTCAGAGATATTATAAGGTATTATATACTTGAAAAAATATTTATTCTCCAAGTTGATCATAAATATATATGTGCAAATTAATCTGTAGTACTCTGTGAAATTTTATCTTTCAAGCAAACAATTTCAATGGAGCTCCTTATAAAAACTTATTGCTGCATTCCCTACTGTTCCATAAAGTCAGACAGATATGATCAAACATATGTAAGATGTAAGATATATGCAAAGTTCTCTTGCCATCATTTTTCTTTATGAGAAACAAAGAATACACCCCTAAACAATGTGAAGGAGAAAAGACCATACACCTAGATTCAAACTGTATCTGGATTTTTCTGGAAAACTGGAGCACGATTTCCTCTGAATAACAGACACAGAGCCCCAGGCACTTTCTATGTTCAAAAATTAAACTTACAACTGGCATACATCTGGCGGTGATCCTGTACACTAAATCCATTTGGTTGGCCAGATGGCCCGAGACTTGCAGCTTTTTAATCTCACACACAAAGCACTTTAGGCTGGAAAATACAATAAATACAACAGAATACAGCATCATGACAAAAAAACCCCTCTTTTACTTGTTTTGGAGCTATAGGTAAGAAAAAAATATGGGCAAAGCAACTATTGTTTTCACAATTTACTTCATAAAATGTGCCATATTCTGTGACTGCATCCTATTTTCCTCCATTTCTTATACCTAACTGATCCTCATCAAAGGATGAGTGACTCCGTAGGTACAAGGTTGGATGCTGGAGGCAGAGGATGGCACAATCTGCCACAACTTCTCTCTGGTGAGTAGAGGACTGTGAGATCTTAATCTCTCTTTTATTCTTGCTCTCTTTGGGACAAACATCCCACATTGCCTTTCTGCATCAAAAACAGAGGCAACTTTGAAAAGTGAATTTTCCTACTGCCAGTATCTTCAAGCAGCCAAGGGCTAGAAAAAAACCAAACACTTCATTTGCTTTGCGCTGGATGCACATTTATTTTTCTCTAACAGGTTTTTGTATGTTACTACTGAAACCCCTTCCTCCCATTGACTTCAGCAGGAGCTGCAGTCTTTTCCCTGTATGCTACTGATCAATTCCTGTGCCTACATCTGCTTTGTTTTCTTGTGAGCCACTTTTCATTAAAATCAGTGTAAAAACTCCCACTAAATTCATGGCTACCTGAATAACCATCTACTAATGTCCATCTACATCACCACGTCACCACAATATCATTGTAACTTTCACCTGTGCTGCACCACCATTAAATGAATGTCATCAGGAAGGGAGCATATTGCTCCGAATTCATGTTCAGTCCTTTCTCATTTTCTGCAGCAAAAGCAGAAGCATTGCACAGCTGCATGAACAAAGCAGCAATTCAACCTTCCAGCATTATGCCCCCTTTCTTGCCCTAAGGCTGCATGTTACCATCAGCTCCTTCCTTGCCACAGCTATCCCCTTCTTGCTCTCTCTTTGGAAAGGCTAATGGAGCATCTTTGGCTTAGGCTTCTGTTATTCACAATTAGTGCAACTAATTCACTCAGAATAGTAGGGTTTAGGGCAAACAGATGACTTCACTCAGTGGCTCGTTTCATCTTTCCAGTGATGCCTTTTTTGCTAGCAGCTTCAAAGGCATCTTAGTGGATAAACTCTTTGACCTACTAAAAGAAGTACAAAGAGAATCCCCTTCTCAATTAATTCTTGTGCTTTAAATTCATACCCAGATTTTTTTCTGAGCAGCTTTCATTTCTGTTAATCGGCTATGACAGTTTTAGTTCCCTTGAGTTGTTGCTTGGCTGCAGATCTCCTCCTATACCATACTTGTCCCAGTCGCTTTAGGAAACGTTGGTACTAAAAAGGCAGAGGCCTGAACCTCAGCTGAACTTAATCAATACCTCCACCAAAGGAAATTCTTTCAAATTGACTAAAGTTAAAACAAGCAGATTTATGTCACCCAAGGCACTTGTCCCTAGATATTACAGAGATAGCGCATTACATATCTGATTGACTAAAGACCTGGTCCAAATGCTGTTTCACACTCTAAAATTCCATAAATACAACTAGTTGGAGAAGAAGATTGCTCTATACTTTCATGCCAAAGATCCTACATAAAATTTGTGCTTCAGGGAAAGTAGCTCAATATAATGAGAGATGTTCACAGCATACCTGGAAATTAAGTATCATCATCGTTGTCTCACAGACAAAAAAAGAAGAGACTGGGAGAAATTTCACCCAAGGCCATGAGGGCTGCAGAAAGTGGAGCTGGGAGAAGAGGTTAATCATCTTCACCTGTCAGGAATTTGCTCTCTGCCCAGAGCACTGGGCTGTGCTGGTGTTTCCAATAGATGAAAAGAAAGATGTGTGGGTCAGAGTCAAGATCTGTGGATTTGTTAAAAAATAAATGCACAAAACTTTAGTTGTTTATAAACTACCTGGGCAGATTACAAACTACTACAGCATCTGAGGCTTGTAGATGAAGATTTGAGCTGAGAAGCAAAGCCATTAAATAAACTCTTCCCCTTGTCTCCAGTACTCCCAGTACCCTCCATGTGTCACTTGCTGAAATCTCTTCAGATGGACCAAAGGACACAGAGCACATCTGGAAGCAGAAGACTTTAATTTGGATCCCTAACTACTAATTTATGAGCCTAACTTTAGCCAAGCAAATTTGACAGTCCTGACCTCTGCCTTTAATGCTATTAGCATTCTGGAGGGTCTATTGATGATTTCATGCCAAATCAATTTTGGCACATTAAAGTGATTTGTCTGAAATCCAGCAAAAGAACTTTCCTAATAATTCAGCTCTCAGACTGCAATGCTGGTGGGAAGGTAATACGTGCCTGCATAGGTGTCCTCAGTTTGAGAGATGTCCTCAAAAATTTCAGAAAGATTTTACGGGAATTTACAGCATTCTAACATATATCCTTTTTAAAAAACCTTTGTTGTTCATTTTAACACTAATTCATAGTTCACTTCAAGGTAATTTTAAAATAAAAATAATCAAAATCATCTTTAAGGAAAAGGTGTTTCATCTTGAACTTAAAATCTTCCATGTATATCTTTTAGATATACCTATATTTGCCCCTGCAAAAGCGCACATTAAACTGTCAAAATGTACACTAGCAAAGTAGCCTTAAACTACTTTCTATTAAGTCAGGCAATGCAATTGTCTTTCTGCCAGAGCAATGATGATGCACAAATAAGGAAGAGCCAGCATGTGATTTATCAGCGTCCTTTGTGGAGTATGTTTCAGCTTCTTCCAAAATATTCTCTTTACCCTATATGTGGATTCACGAAAATGTGATGACCCATTGCTTTTACATTTGCAAATTATACATGTCTAAGATGAAGGATCATATTAGCTGACTTTGTAGGAAATGTTACTTGCACTGTACTCAAAACTGTGAAAAAAAGAAATACTAAATACAACATTCCTCCTGCCTCTGTGCATTGGGTAAGTCAGGTTCAGAGGTCTAGTAAGTACTAACTGTCAGGAATGCTAAAGAGCATAAAAGTTGCTGTCTGTGTTTGATAAGTATATTGTTAGCAGTCACTGGCTTTTTGTTGAAGGGTGTCAGATATTTTGATTAGTGAAGAAACAGCCAGGGATGCTAAATAGCTTGAAATGGGAAACAACCATCACCTGAACTGCCAGCTTGTTTAAGTGAGTGTTTGATTGAATATATTGCAGCACAGAGACAGAGTTGTCCAGGGTTCATCCAAAACAGTGCCAGCCAAATTCGTAATGGCTAACCATAAAGGAAGAGGAAAATAAACATTTCTGCCTCTTTGCATTATTCTTCCCCATTATGGAGTTTACTATCAATCCCTCTTTATAGGTCTTGGATAGGGCCCCGGCGCCAGCTGATGGCTTTGGGTCCATCAGTGTGACAGCCAGCTGCCTGAAATGGCTGCCAGGGTCCAGCTCTGGCAGCGTGGCCCAGCAGAGATGGAACCATCTGGCACCACCACCTTGCTGGGTACCTGTCCTGCAAAACTCACCAGCTCCAGGGGCTGGGCTGCCAGCAGTGCTGCCAGGCCACGGCGGCACCTCCTCTCCCCAGGGAACTGCCCAACACAAATTGATTCAGGGGTGACTAAAACCTTGTTAAGGAACATGAAAATTAACCCTCACAGACTCTAACATGGCACTATCCAGAGAGTCTTCTAGTAACAGATCTTTGAGTGCAAACATATGTCATAGAAAGAGATGTCATTTATGGGAAAAAAATCAGTATCTTTTCCCCAACTTTGCACTATGCAGGATGGTCAAGGAGACCTTTACAAGGGGACTAAAGATAATGTCCCAGAAACAGAGAGCACATTTTTCTTGCTCTGGGTAAATATACCGATATGCATCGGCGCCTTTTCCAGTTCTGGCACATTGCTTCAATCTTTTCTTTCCCACCATGTGAACAAATGTTTGTTTGTTTCAAATTCAAGACAGGCTTTCCAAGGCAAAATCCATCCAGATGGTCACCAGACAAAGGGAGGAGTCTCAGATTTCTCTAAACAGTTTTTTAAACTGAAGAAATTGTTTTCTACAATGTCCTTTACTGATGATGCCTCTTCTGCTATTGCTCACATTGATAGAATAAGCTGCTTTGGTTGATTAAAGCTCTTGAATCCCATAGGCAGTTTAAATCCTATCAAAAGGTTCATCTTTTCAGATGTTCTTTTTAAGTTCTTTAACTATGGTTTCTGAATTCTCCCTACTATTTCAATCCTCATAGCTAAGCCCCTCACGCTGTCTTTACATAGTTCCTGGAAATTACATGAGCAGTATATGTAGTACACATTTACTTCAAATGAATATCTATGCTATTGTACATGTATTGTACATGATGCCTGAGAACTTTACTCTTCATGTACTGCACATGTAGTGGATGTGTAAATAGATGTTTGGTGACCGTTTGTATAATATTCCTGATTTTATTTCTTCAAAACCAAAACAATTACCCAAGCCTCTAACCCCAAAATCTCATTTTATGTTCTCTGTGTTGTTTAAAACATTGTATTTCTTTTCAGGCCCAATATTCTTGCCTCTTGTTTCACAAATGATCATTACCACGAACGCTGGTGATACTCTGCTGCAGGCTTGCTTGTCACTAGAACTGTACACTGCTTTCATCCAGAAGCAAAACTTAACAGGTGAGATCCACCACTTAGCATGTAGTATTGATTCCTCTAGTAGAGTAAAATCTTCAGCTAAGATTAGCCCAAACACATTGTTTAAATCAGAAGCATATTCATCACAACTCAGGCCTCTGTATCCTGAACTGTTGTGCACAATCCCCTTTACAAGGAAACTTCATAGCCAACACCAGGGTGTTGCAGGGTACTGTGTAGGCTGGGGGTCCATGGAGGAGTTTTGTGGCTGCTCAGTGCTACAGGGATGTTGTGGTACATGCACCCAGGAGGGCAAGCTGTAAGCACAGTGACCCTCCAACAGGACAAAGGTACCAGGAGGTCAGGGCACATGTCTTTCTGTATGCCAAAAAATGCCGAATGGTAAACCCTGTCCCCAGGAATGTCCTGTGAGAAAGTAAGAGCAAGCCAGAACAGGAATGTGGCAGGTGGATCAAAGGAGATGGCAGATGTCATAGGACCAGGTGCTTGGCGCAGTGAAACATCAGTGAGATGTCCTCACAGGTTTTGCTCCTGATTATCGCACAGGCCATGTTATTCATGTGTAGTAAAGCTCCTTTGTAAGTGGTTTTCTGTTCACACCCCATTCAGTAATTAACATGCATTTCATCTGAGGGGGATAAGACTTCTTTTCGTCAGCTGTAGAAAAATCACATGGATTTTGGTATGATTCATATTGCCTTTGTAATTTCTAGAGATTAGCTCCACTAGAGCCAACTTTGGTGTGCTGAGGCTTGTGAGATTGTTAAATAGCTGTTAGAGCCCACTTGGTCATTATGCTTGGTACTATACTCCACACACAGCTTGAAGTGTTTGGGATTAAAGATGACATGCCTGTCAGGGTGACCTGGATCCAGAACCCACCCATTCTGCTGGTCACATGGGATTTGGTTACCATCAAGGCAAAGGACTTGAAACATCCAGCTTCAAATTCCTGCTCCATCAGTGTGTATGGCTGTGGGAAGCACAAAAAGTCTTTCTCTACCTCAGTGAAATGGGGAAAAATATGCTTCCCCATCTCACACAGTCCTGAGGATAAATTCCTGAAAGCTGCTGAGGTGCTCAGATCCTATGGTAACAGAGGCAATATAAGTACAATAGATTAATAGTCTTTCCACTTGCTTTGGATGAGACCTCATGTGCACTTCTTGCAATGTTCAAAGTAAGTAATTATCATTATTTCCATCTATTCTTTCTCTGCCTGTGTCTTTTAAAAGTTATGGCAAAGGCTGACAAGGTAGAAAGACTGTATGCTCCAGAAATGAGCAAAGTGAAAAAAAACCTCACCAAGGCATGTCTGAAAGAACAAAATACACTTTCAGAACCATGTTACTCATTGAGCAAAAAAATATAAATATATACATAATATCAAGTCTGAAAGTTTTGCAAATTATTTGGTGAACCATCATGAAGACTGTCTTTGGGGCTTGGGTGAATGGCACCTTATCAGCATATTCAGGCCAATGGCACAACTGAGTTTTAAAGTAAATAATTTATGAGCATTGGCATGTTTAGTTTTCAAAACACTTCTATATTACAATTTTTTAAAAATTGGCTAAGAAATGGTTATAGATTTTTTTGCGAAGAATAACACAATAAACTTGCTACAGGTAAAGAAAGCCAATCCCACAGAGCAGTCACTTCTGCCTAACACAGTAATGCTCACCCAGAGCAACTGCGTCTTTTAACAGATGTGTTAAAAGACCTATAAAGTCACATTAAAGTGGTCAACTAACTATTGGCTTTGTACAAAACCAGCTACAGCAAAAGCTGGGGTAGGCTCTCTCTGAGAAGGGGAAAGGCAGATTGGTGCTGAGGTACCAGCATAACCTCGGAAGAGATAAGAAAAGATTGTGGAATCTCTAAAACTGCTATCTTCCTAAAATTCAAATATGCATTGGCCCCTTCTTAAATTCTGTTTAACTGTAGCCAAATATCCTGCTAAAACTTCTCCCTCAATATAGATTCCCAGCCCCTGGGGAAAATACAGGTTGATACCTATATTACAGTTTCTCAGTTCCTCTGCCTGTATAAAGGTTTATGAAGCTTAGATAATGTGTTAGATTATTTTTCATATTGCATTCCCAGCAAGCTTTAGCATCTTTCAGGTAGCAGAGAAAAACACTACCTCCAGCAAGTGCCCCGGGAAAGCCTTTCAGAGTGCTACTTGCCTCGGGTCACCTGCAGTAGATTCAAAGGGCATGGTGAAAGGGTGGTGAGGGAGTTGTTCTTTCTCATAGGTGCCATGGGTCCTTTTGGGAAGTGGAGAACTGCTTTCTCAGCTCTGTGCAATAGAAAATCAGTGTTGCTGTAAAGCTAGGCAAGAGCAAGGGGACTCTGGAAACTCTGAAGAACTTCTGTAATTTTAAAACTGAACAAAGTAGGTGAGAGCAGGGGGAATAGTTCATTTTGCTTCCAGGATGATTTTCACGTGAATTCAGCAGGATTATAAGATGGTTCTTTCTGTCCCTAAGTGGGATGGTGTGAGGGGCAAAGGTCAGACACTGCACATTTCCAAAGGACCAGGTTCTGGCATGCTTTGGCTTTCAAAACATTTTTACAGTCATTCAGACCCTGCTTGAAAAGGATAGCATCAGTGCCTTCTTTGATAAGCATCAACACAGGAATAAAGAGAAATTAGCATCTGACACTGTAAGGCTACTTTTAAGTTCATATTACTCACCTTATTCAGTCAGTGTTTACAAAACACATTGGTGCCTATGGAAGTGTGGACTTCTGCTAAAGGCTCTTGTAGGCAACTTCTGCTTTTCTATAAGGAAGGTCAGCTTTAGTTTTCCAACTGAATCAGTTGGTAACCAAGGTGTTAAAATTCTGTATTCACAGCTAGAAAATATGGGTAGAAGTGAAATGTCCATTTGAAAATTTATTTCCATTTTCGTGTGGACAGGCCTGTGTGTCTGGAAATGTTATCAAGGTTAATTAGAAAAATTATCTCATCAGAGCAAAAAAAATCAGGTGAGTGGAATCTCTCTGCCTGAGACACACTAATCTTTCCTAGCTCGGTTTCAAGTGCAACTACAATCCATCAAAGTCATTCTCTCATATAGTCCCTCGAGGACATCAAAAGTGTAGTCCAGTGTGGCAATACTTCCATTGCACCTGCAGTATTAATGAAAACAGGTGTTGGAGCTGCTTCCTCCAGCCACATGCAATAAAAAAAATTGAAAAACAAAAAGCAAGGCTGACGTGTCCACTGTTTTCCCTACTTGAAAAGTTACTTGCATGTTATGTCTCTCTCTGGTTTGTGAACACCTGCCCTGAGTTAAAAAGAAGTCACGATCATTCTCTGACTACTTTGTCATTTGATTGTTCTCGTTCAATATTTGCTTACATGCTTTTAAAATATTTTTTTCTTTTACTAAAATAAGATGCATGGCCATGCAGTGCTGTGAATAAGAGGTGCATTTCTGTAACAGTGCCTTTCAAAAGGAAAGGTAACAATACTACTGATTCTGTACTTGTTCAAGTTGCAACCCAGTAGGGGTTTTTTTGCTATTTTCAAGTGGGCAGTCATCACCAGTGATACCTTGCTGGTTGTTCAGGCCATTGATTTTGAAATGTTCATTGTCTCCTTCAGTAAGGTTTTTTTTTGATCAAAAAGTCTCGCACAGCATGATTCACTGCTCACCTGTTGTGCAAATAGGGTACTATCTGGAAAAGGCTGTAACAGAAGCCAGATATTTCTGTTTTCAGCTAAAATGATATTTCTCATACTCTCTTTTGGGAGGATTTTGCTATGTCTCTAGTTCCCAGTCTTCTCTCATCATTCACTGGACTCATCCCTTTGACTTCAGTTTCAGGAGAGCAAGATTTAGCCTGAGGTGTCTCCTCCAAGACAAATAAACTCTAAATTGTTCGCACCTTTGCTTTCTTGTGAGTCGCCCCATTCACTGGACGCAGGCCTTTGCCCAATCCCTCTGCTTGGGCACTGCTCCTCACAGGAGGTGGAGGTGGAAGGTCTGAAGTGCCAGCCTGAAATCAAGAAGTAACAAAACTGTCAGCAATGTGACCTATTTTTACATTTTGATACATAGCGTCACCATAAATAAAATGCAAAATCACTGCTGCAGCATTCCTGCTTTCTCCCTGTGTTGGTCATTGTCCTTTCTGCTGCAGCAATAGAAAACAAGCAAGAGAAAAAACAAATTGAATTACTCTGGTGCACAGGAAAAAAATGCCATTTAGCTCAGAATTCCCACTGGAACTGTCAGCCTGCAACAGGGAGAAAAATCTCATAATACCACTGCTGCAATCTGCAAGAGTATTAAGTGGTTGATACCTCTCCTGGCCAAGCACCGTGCACAGGAAGGCACAACAGTTTCCTTCTCCTCCCGGTACTGCTCCCTTTGCAAGGGGCACAGGGAGCCGTGGTACTGTGGCGGAAACTCCACAGGGAGTTAGAAAATTCCCACAGTTAGGAAGAACCACAGCCATCTACTCCTTAATCACAGTCATCCTCGCCACACCACCCCTACAGGTTCAAAGCATTGCGTGGGGCTTATGCTAACACTTCTTACTCTGTGTTCTTACTCTGACCATAAAGGGGATATAATTTTAGCCCTGTTGTATGAACTGAAGTTTGTTGTTAATTCCCTTCCTTACTTATCATTATTTATTACTACTCTGTTTTATTACCAGAGTACTCAGGAGCCACAGTAGTATAATGAAGAGAAGCAACCTCGGTCCATTGCCAGTTCCTTGCATCACAGTATCTCAGGCTGGTTTGCATGTACTAACTGGTTTCCAAATCTCCAATATCAGTGTAATGGCTTGTGTGATAACCATGGTCCAGCAAAAGCACTTGTTCAGGCACTGTCCTCAGCACGCACATGGTCCTATCAAGCTGATGGACATCTGCCTGCAGACATGGAGAGAAGGGACCTGGGGACTTTTCAGAAGGAGTTTGAGCATTGCATTTCTGCGTGCTGGACCACTGCTGGTTTCTGCTGCCAACACTACTACCTCTAAAGTGCACTGTAAAGCAGATATTTTACAGATTAGATATTCCTGCTCTATATGCAGCATTTATATTTACAGAAAACAACTCTGCAGCAAAGCCTCCATCATTAGGACAGGAAATTTCTTGACTTGAAATCTTATTCACATGTAAATCCGAGCATTCAGAGATGTGTATAAATTAACCAAGAAATACACTTTTCTGGACTGATATGTCAATAAGCTCGAATACCTTTTTAAAACCATTTTTTGTGACTACTTCTTGCTATTCAGATCACTGGCCAGAGACAACATGCAGTCTGGAATTCACCAGAGCAACATTGTGAGACTAGCACAGGCTGCCACATACACTCTTCAGCAACAGTTCGGGAAATTTTCAATCTTGCTTACCTTGGATGTAACACAGGATGACTCCTTAAATGAACTTTTAGAACTCAATTTTTTTTCCAGTATAATTCACAATTAAAGACCCTCTTCTCTGTTGTGAAGTGTTTATTTTGTTCCACGCCGATTTGCAGTGTCCCTAATGAGCAGTTAACAAGATGTCAATTAATCATGCAAATGGGAAGAAATAGATATTCAGATGATTGCACTACCTGGAGCTAAGATTTGGGAGTTCATACAGTTAGCTGTCTCTTATTTGTTTTGGAGGTTTTGTTGTTGGTTTGTTTTTTGTTTTTAATGATTTTCATTACTTTCTGCTTATGCTATTAAAGATAAACAGATGCTCAAGACCTCCCCTTGCATCATTGTCTTACTGGTCCTTAAAAGACACATTTCTGGCAAGACATATTTCACATTAAATGCAAAGAATTATGCCCACGTGTCACAAGTCCTGTTCCCTCAGAAAGCATGCACCCTCCTGCATGCATGCTGTCCAGATGATCAGCACATGTCCACAAATCCAGCTTTTCTCTGAAATGTGGAGATTTCTGGGAACAAACAAAGTAACTTTGTAGTTCAAAAGGAATAAACATCATTTTGTGGCCATTCTGGACATCGCACCAACAGATACGAGGTATTTGCAGTGCCTAACCCCATCAGATTCCTTCTTAGTCATGAAGTTAGTTATGAAACACATTTAAGATTCCAGGACAAAACTCCCGAATTCTCCATATACATGCGGACAGTGTTGCTTTGTAGAAAATGAGGCTGGGCTCAGGAAAGCTTACACGCTCAGCAGTGTTAGGACTTCAAGTCGGGTCATCATCAGAAAAACCATAAGCAATTTCAAGCCTGTTAAACCTCAGTATTTTTTTCATCATCAGGCAAAGAGACTCAGGGATTCCATATTAAACTAACCTAGAGAATTCATCAAGGACAACCAAATTATTTCCCTTGAATGACTGCTTAGAAGGATAAATCTGAGTAATCGCATAGATTTAGAGGACTGTTGCTTATGATGATCGAAACATGAACTCCCAAGCAGAGAGTCAGAAAAGGGGCAGCAATGCTGTTAAATTTCTGCTTAGGACATTTCCTTGGCTGCCAGGCTGCCCAAATCATCTGGTTCAGATGGAGTAGGTGCAGATATTTCAGGATGCTCTGGCTACCCAGCTGTGTTTTCTGAGGAGAGAATCAGACTGATGGGGTGTAAGCCTGGGGAGAAGCTGCAGGGACCAGGAGGACAGCAGGCTCTTGGGGAAGCTTCCCAGAGGAGATCTCTGCAGTTCCCTGAATCACCCATTTAGGGTGAATCTCTTCCACCACAGCCACAGTTACAGAAATCCCATGTCAAAAATGAAGAGGTCCCTGGGAGGGCACGGTATGCCAGGGCAGCAGCAGGGCTCAGGGACAGGGCTGGTGGCCACATGACTCCTGCATGGCTCCTCCCTGCAAAGCTGTGACCTGTGCCACTGTCACAGGGGACAGTGCAGTCCTCACGTCCTTTCCTCTTCCATCCACTGGGAATTTCCCCTCATTAAGTCGATTTTGCAGTTCTGTGTTTTCCTGAGTATACGCCTTGATTTTGCTTTCTTTTTTCTATTTTTTTTCTTTTCTCCTTTTTTTTTTTTTTTTTAATTCTTCTTGGCAAAACTTATCCAGTGATTATTTGAAAGGCTGTGAAGGCATCTGGGGAGTTCCTCTTGCGCTGTTATAATTTAGGCTTGAAATTGCTTAATTGCTGTTTCCTATACCTCTCATTTTCAGTTCCCCAATGACTGTATCAATTTGTTGCCTGTTGTTCCCAATGACAGGGCAGTGTTTTGTGTGTATGTTTCAAGAAGACATTTTAAAATCTCTTCTACAAGCTGAAGATCTAGCCTTTCGTCCTGGTTTGCTCTTTGTTCCTGTTGGCCATGAGGAATTCTTACATACGGCACCAACGGTTGCAGGCAAGACTACATATCTGACTTCCACTAAGCATGCTCAAAGTTTTCCTATCACATATTGCTTTTAATTTAAGCGATAAATTACTTTAATTCCTCACAAAAAAGCCAATAGAATTCAATCAGTAATTATGTTTCAAAAATCTTGAGTTAAAAGACATAGAAAAACAGTAAGGACAACAGAGACAGAAAGGTAGGAAAGCAAAATATCAATGATGTGAACAAGTGAGAGCAGAGAAAAATGAAATAGGTATAAATTAACTCACACTTATACCAGGCTAAATTAGAAATTAGTCCCCAAAGCCCAGTGCTACAATGCAGGATGTTTTTACTGTTGAAGCAGTTCCTAACCTTGGGACAAACACCCTGCCATCTAGTGCAGTTACACAAAATAAAGCAAGGACTCTCTTCAAGTTAAATCCGTGTTACAGTTTTGTGAGTATTTATTAGTGCAATAAGAAGATAACTAATGGATCACTTTAAGTAGCACTAAATAATTTTCATATTGGACACAAACTCACTTGTTTTCTCTATTCATTTTCTGATGTCTTTGCTTTCAAATGCTCAATTCTGCTTTTTAGCATTGAAAGATGAGGAATGAAGACCTGTTTCATACTCCTCTTCGCCATCCTGTGTTTCCAAATGTTGACCTGCTACATAAAAGCTGATTTTGTTTAGGAGGGATTCAGAGTGGTCTCTGCTGTCTGTACAATCTCAGGAGTTGGTTGAAAAATCCTCATTTTAATTTGTTCTTTTATGTTGATGGGCATTTTACTGTAACGTCAGTCAAACACAAATTAAACTTTACTGATGAAGTCTGAATGTATTTGAAAATAGGAAGAGTGCTAATAATTTATTTTTAAATGGATTTATCATACTGCTTATTGGGAGTAGTAATATTTTAAAAATAATTAACATTTAAAAACATTTTAAAATGTTTAGAAGAAATCAGTCTTATGAATGGAATGATGCCCAATCTAGTGTTAGCTATTTGAAACCATATAACATACTGCTTAGAAGATGACAGGCAGTAGCCAGTGTTGAGAAAGAGTCTCCTCTTGGCTCCAACTGCTAACGGAGGACTCTCGGCATATGTTCCCTCCAAGAAATTTGCATGAAGTTTGAAAAGGAAATGCTAATGATGTCTTCATAAATTCTCTTCTTTCCTGGCTCTAATGGAGCCATTTCAAGCTTCTGACACCTTAGATTATTACTTGATCACAGTACCTAACAGAAGCTGCTGATACTAATGGTCACTGGTATTTCTTAACCATACAAAACAGAATTTGATACATGTCTCCAGAGGTGTGACCTCTTGTTGATTTTCAATGAACAACAAACATTCTATTTTTATTAAGTACATCATTTACTATGTTTATCAATTTTGCTAATTTCATTTAACCTCACTTTCAACAATTATCTGCACTATTCCATTTTTCAGGAGTTAATGTCTGGATCCAGAGGTCAAAGTCCCAGTGAACCGGACCCAGAGGGCTCCAAGTTCCCCCACATCGGGGGTACCGTCTCAAAGGTGTTGTCCCATATAGGCAATTTTGGTATCCTGCTGGTTATCTGAAAAGGTCAGGTATCAGTTCCAGGACTCATCTTAGACCTGAGAGCACACTGTCCATTGCATATTTTATCTCTCAGCACAGCTCTCACTTGAGCACCTGAATAGCTTACAGGTTGCACTGTAATTTGATATACATTCACATAAAGGGAAAGTTTAAAATTCAAACAACTGCCAGTCAGAAACATGGCTGGACAAATGCCAATTTTTGTCCAATTTTATTCAAAGCATTTACAGCTTACTTGGTTACTTTGATGTAGTGCATTGGGTCAAAATACCCACCAAGCACTTTTTGTTGTGTTTGAGGCATGTATTTAGAATTAGCTTAGACAAGGTGCATTACCCTTGAATTATCTGTGTGAGCTAAAGCAAAACAGATGCAGGAAGAATGTGATTATCTTGGTAATGTTTGTGAAACAGATGCGAGCGCTAGCAGTAGAATAAAGCACCCTTCTATGTTACTAATGTTCTTGCCACCAGGTTAAAAATACACTGCATATCTACCACCTCCTTACTCAGCCTACTGGCTAGATACATGAAAAAATATTGTTAGGGAAAGGTCATATCAGAAATATCTATCTAAAATAAGGTTTATCCACTGAAACACTGAACAGACTTTGGCTTCTGACTCCTACAGCATCGCATCCCACAGGTCAGAAAAAAATCAAGAATCGCATTTCTGTTCTCTACGCTTTCTTTTTCAATTTCTTTTCCTTCAATACAACGTATTCTAAAAGGACAAAACCCAAGCAGAAACTACATGAGACCAGACATGATCCAGACTCCCCCTTCTGCAAGAATTTAGCCATTTCTCTCAAGCCTACCACGGGTTTGGTGATTGTTAAGCCCACATGAAGGAAGACAAGGTGGATAGATACACATGCCCCAGGCACCACTCTACCCAGGTTGCCCCAGTTGTTTGGGTGGCAGGGAGGAATGGGGCAGCAAAATCATCTCTAGGGTTGGCAGACAAGGCTGACCTCAGAGGTCCTTGTGGGGCAATTTCTTCTGCCTAAGGGCAATGAGGTGACAGGTAGGTGCTTTTCAGTGCTGACTGGACTCCATGCATTTTTTTGCAAAGGTCCTGGAAGCGGCTGGTAGATGCTCTAGTCTGGTATTAGCACATTCATCTTGACTTCCTCATCGAGGATCATGTTGTCCAGCACAGGAGCTGTTGACCTGAACTCTGTAGCCAGGAGAAAATCCCAAAACATTCCCTTACAGTACAGTCTTACCTGCCTCAGGGTCTGGTTTCACTCTTGCACAAATCAGGTTGGGGCCATGGCCTCCCTTAGCAGCCCTCCTTTCATCCTGCCTGAAGGTACCATGCTACCTCACATCTTGCTTGGTCCATACGTAGGTAATGCAAAGCATAAAGGACCTTCATGCCTCCCTGTCACTGGAAATAAACAAAACAGACAGGGAATCTAGTGCTGTGCAAGGCACTAAGTCATACCTGATACAAAGTTATGATGTGAGACGAAACAGGAATGTAAGGACTTGCGTACCTTAACACTCAGCCCAAAGTAGGCTGGCAACTGTGGGCACTTTTCTAGGCATGATTCCTTACAGATTTCAATCCCTGGTTAAAAGAAAAAGAGAATCCGTAAAGATGTCACTCGTTTGCCTAGCAAAGAAAATTGGCAAAGGAAAGATAAAAAACATATATATTTCTGTCACCAGGCTTCTAGGGAATAAGTACAAAGCTCTATCTTACTCTTCAGTACTGCATAAGAAGCAGAATGCAAAATTTCCTCCTTGAAATACTTTGGCACAAACAACTATTCTGCACTATTTGTTTAGAAATCCAGTGGGGCTTCACTGAATAAAAGCTAGTATCTTCATACTGGTAGCTGAAATAAGAACTAATTTCATGCACAATTGGCAGCGCAGAAGGAGTTCCTTGATATCCAAAGAGCAAAAGATTTTATGAGGCTGCATATGTATTTATGATTATTTAAGGTTCTTGTTATAATGAGGATCCTTTAAGGAGAGGAATTTTGTATTTTAATTTGCATAAAGACAATAAAAACTCTTTGAGAAGCAATTTCTTTCTATATAAAAAGTGAGAACATAGCACCTTAGTGGCACAGACATCTGTTACTTAAGCAGATGCCACCATGTAAACTCCATCAAGCAACACTATTCACCAATCAGAAATCACCCAAACTACATCTACACAAAATTCAGTGGGTGGCTGGGAGCCTCCAAAACAGGTTGAGAAATGATGGGCTTTTCTTCAATGGCCTCATTAAGCATTCAGTGGCATTTATTTGTTCATCGTTAATGAACGCTACAGTATCATATGGCTCTGTAGCAGCTCTTTGGTATAAAGTTAATCCACATGATGTACAATCTGCAATTCTTGCTCATGAGATTCATATCAAAGGAGCACTAGCCCTTCGACATGTGAGATAAATAGCCATTTCTTTGTTTCTCATTATGACCATGGTTCAGTGTCCTCACTCGGGAGCTGAAGTATCAATATCTCTGAAAGAGATTAAATATTGCCTGCTTAAGTGCTACATGCAGCGATACAAAGTCAGGGGACTCTATTTGACAGCCGAGCAGCACTGGAGAAGTCTGGGGCTGATAGGCCCTTTCTGAAGTTAGCTTACACTTTAAATCAGGAGTTCATGAAAGGTATTAAGAAAAACTATTATATTACTAGAATGGATGGCAGTACAGTTTATATGTAACACCTTGAAATAAGCAGTAGGATTTTCAATCACTTGATAACCTTGAAACTGCTAAGGTATCAAATTGCTATCATGAATATTGTGCAGGAACAGAAATAACTCAGAAAGCTGCCTTTGTGAATGATAATGTGGGAGAGAGCAATGTTCTTCTGGGCTAGACACACAATAGTACCCACAAGCAAATATACATGAAGGCAAGGCATGTACTTAAACAAGCATATTTGCATTTGACTATATATCAATCAGTTATCAGTACAGCTACATCTTACCTGACCCACAGAGAAAATAAAATGCATGCTAGATAACTTTACCATGCAGAAAAAAAGGAACAGCAAGAAACTCGTTTTTATATATGCAACTAAAACTATTAGGATAAAATACCCTTCGATAGGCATTACAGCTCGAACAAAGTATTTTAAAAAATGCACACAGTACAAATCTTTCCATGCAGGAATGGAAATCCTTCCATTCCATAATATAAAAACCCAAACCATATCTTCCTAGTTTGCATGCAAGACATGTTAATAAATCCTAAGCTTTGATCCTGATTTCATTCATTCTGGATGAAAATACAGAGATTTCCTGAGTAAGAGGAAAATCTCAGCCATCCCTCCAGATTCCCATGTTTATGTCCTGAATCAGTGGATTTTATACCAAACTCCATTTTTGTTCTGAAGTACATCACAGCTTTAGTCTTGTGGCATTTTCAGGTGACACAGCCTACTGAGATCCTGTGACAGCCATGTGAAAACTCAGTGTCTGGAGTGATTCATCATTGTGTCAGATTGTCCTGCACTTTGTCACAATGACTGACAATAGGGGAAACTTGGAAATAATACAAAGATTCAAAGCTCGCTGATAATGCCTGCATTGTGATTCGAGCAGGCAGCAAGCCTGTGAGGAGAATGCTAATTCTGTCCCCCACCCCCAATTTCATACTCCTTTTGCTTTCAACAGCTGGGAGTCTGCACTTGCTTTCTTAATCTTCACTCCTGTGGCATTTTTAAATGCAGAACCTTATTTCCAGTGTATTAAAGAGCCATATTATTACAAACGCAAAAAGAGGCAACGTTGCACAAAAGGGTAAATTCTGTAGCAATGCTAGGCACTGCTTGGACAGGATTGTCTCTGGGTGGATGTGCCCTTCCCTCCTAAAAGCAAACCTTACCAGGGTATGTCACCAGGACCTGAAATAATGGTAAAAACATTTTAAGCAGTAATCCCAGTAATGCTACAAAACCCAGTAAGCACATGTGAATTTGTGCGTGGAGTAGGATCTTGCCAAAGGGGCTCATAAAAAACGATTAGGGAAAAATTATGGAGAAAACCTCTCCTATGAGGAAAGGCTGAGAGAGTTGGGATTGTTCAGCCTGGAGAAGAAAAGGCTCTGGGGAGACCTTAGAGCAGCCTTCCAGTACCTAAACGGGACCTATGAGAAAGCTGGAGAGGGACTTTTTACAAGGGCATGTAGAGATAGGACAAGGGGGAATGGCTTTAAACTGAAAGAGGGGAGATTTTGATTAAATATTAGGAAGTTTTTCCCTGTGAGGGTGATGAGGCCCTGCCACAGATTGTCCAGAGAAGTTGTGGCTGCCCCACCCCTGGAGGTACTCAAGGCCAGCTTGGATGGGGCTTTGAGCAACCTGGTCTAGTGGAAGGTGTCCCTGCTCATGGCAGGGGGTTGGAACAAGATGAACTTTAAGGTCCTTTCCAACACAAATCATTCTATGATTTTATGAAATTTTTCCTTTATTTTGCATTGACTTGCAATAAAGGTTTAAAATAATTGCTGACTCGATAGGGTACTGAACCACAAACAGCCAGAAAAACTGGTTGCAGGAACTTTCATGCTCTAAAGCTCTTCAAGTTTTATCAATGTTCACAGCAACAACATGGACCAAGGACTCAGCTGTGTAATTAACTGGGAGGAAAAGAGAGGCCCTTTCTGAGTGCTCCAGCTTATTTTGCTGGGTAAAGAGTAGGAGGAAAAACCCAGAGGCAAGAACCAGCATGTCAGACATCACTGCCTCTATGAAAGGAACTAAAGGCAGCAGAATTTGTCCCATTTTTGTCAATAGAAAAGGAGCAAGTGGCTCCAGCTTGTGTCCCTTGCCCAGGAACAAGCCAGCATCCTTGCTCTGGGGTGTGTGGGATGGGACAAGCTGTCCCAGAGGATTTGCCCTGTGGTGACTGGTGTGACACATGCTGCATACAGGCTGGGATGCAGGAACAGGCTTTGGTCTGCAGTGAGCAGGGTGAAGGTACATGGCTGCAGCTACTGTGGGTGACGTGGGCTGCAAATGGTGTAATTAACTGCTCTAGTTTCTTATGGGAGAAAAGGGAAGCTCTATTTGGAGGACGAGACATGGGTGAGTGGCAAACAACCACCACTACTCTGTCTCTCATTTAATCCTGCCTTTTTTGCTGTGTCTCCTGGGAAGAGGCTCTTGAGGGAGGCTGGTCTAGTAACTGAGCAAAAAGCAGGTTTAGAAGAGAAAAGACAGCAATAGCTCTGAGCTCAGCAGATGATGGAAATTCCATTTTGTTTCCCATTTTAAAAATGGAGAAGTGCAAATCTCTCTGAAGAATATTACTTGCTTACAAACTCAGAGGATATTTATAATTTCGGAGCTCAGTCCCACAAACTTAATTAGATGTGCACTAGTATGCTTTAGGAGCTGGGCCTTTAGAATTGAAAAGAAAAGAAAAAGACATTTCTGATGGAAGAAAAAGAATAATCCAGTTATCTTATTGGCACTAGCAATGTACTTTTTCTTCAAGCAAATACCAAGCTTAAATAAATTCAGAAGAAAAGATGGGCAAACCTCCTGCAGCACGCTACAGCGCTGTAAGCCATTGGCTCTTTCTGTGAAGAACTGAGTGATGCCAAAACTGGTTCAAAACATCAGCGAGAAACTGGGGTCTGATTCCGGTCTTCCTTATGCTGATATAAAACTGGAAAAAACACAGGCCAAAGTGGAGTCACTCTGAACTGGCTCTAGTATACCTGAAAGAAAATAAGACCAGATTAAAACAAGCAGTAGAAAGTTATCTAGTTTTCAGTGACCACAGCTCAATGTGGGTTAGGTTTGTGCAAGCTAGAAGCTGAAGTGACTAAGGTTGCTTGCGTTGGAGCTTTTTACTTTTTTACTGCAGTTGGCTAACATTTTGTCTCTAGCGAATATGAGCACACAGCTTGAAAATATTTAGTGAATTGGTATGTTAATTTAAGCTCAATAACACATTTCCATCCCTAACTGTAACACTGCTCAGTGAACAAAGGTATATGGTTTATCTGCTGAATAAGCTTAATTTCAGGCTGGTGAGTGAGGATGAAGGAACAGGATAGATGTTAAAATACATCTACACAATAAGTTATCCATAAATGAGAAAGATCTCAGTTTTCCATTAAATAAAGCTCCACAAACATTGGAAGCTGAGGGACAGAATGGCTTTATTGATGTTGAATTTGTCATTCACTTTGTTTTCTTTAAAATGAGCAGTGAGAGAAACAGATATATTTTTTTAACTCCGTTGCTTTGGCAAGATGAGTTTGAACCATCAGCTTAAGGTCCCTGGACCTTTAACTTCTGGCAATTGTGATGGAAGATTCAAGTTTCCTAAAATGTCTTAACAACCACTACAGCATCTGTCCATGTAGATATTAAAGATATAGTCAGTGAAAGCAATACAAATCCACAATGAGATTAGAATCTAAACAGCTGGGAAGCAATTGCTATGTTCAGTCATTCAGCTGAAATCATTGCTGGCCTTTGGACTACCTATTACATTTTTTCCCCAATTGTTTCTTTCTTATAATTAACATGTAGTATCAAGTACAAGATTTTTAATTTTTTTTTCTTTACAAAAAACACTCTTCCATATGGATTGCAATTATCTTTGAAATATTTTAATATTAAGAAAACAGCAAAAAATAAAGAGCAGTTTCATTTTTAATGTTCCAGTTTAATTAAGAAAGTGTTCAAGTAATTTAAAAATGTAGGCATTAAAATACCAAATAAGCTTAAGGCAAGTTTTCCTATTAATTCTGATGACACTAATACAGGGGTGTCACATAAAGGTGACCCCTTAGAAACAGGTTGAGTATTACATTTGGCTATACGGGTGCTGAGAGAAAATAATTAATTTATGCAGAAACTACACCTATTTGGCTAATCCCAGCAGGCTGAGCCTTGAGAACCACGGCACAGTTCTCACAAGTAACTTCGCAAATGTAACTCCCTTCAAGGTTTTAATTACAATTTTTATTTCTCAGACACCACTTTGGGTGGCCATCTTGTTGCAAAGTGAAAACATTTAAACATATTTTTAACTGTGCAGTGTGAACACAACTGAAATCTATAGTTTGAAATAATGGCTGTTCTAAAGTGCAGTAATTATTTTTAAAACCGTTTATTGTTTTGTGTTGGTGGCTAAATTATAAAGGTACCATTTTAACACATTAATATTCATTTATTGCCTGAAATTCTATGCAGGAACAGTGCAGGTTTTCATGGGTGGTAGTAACATTAAGAAAGCAGAAGTCCATATATCTGATCTGAGTATTTACAATTAAAATTTTGTGGGTAGCTGGGCCCGTTAAAAAGCCCAGAATAGATTATCTTGCAGGAACAGTTACTGGAAGTATCCTTACAGACCCAGAGAAAATAATTCTTAAAGCCAGCCTAGTTATGATGGATTTAAGTTAAATTGATCTCATTTCATTTTAGAGCTTAAATTGGTTAATGAGGCTGAAATATGCTTTGTTTCAGGAAAGTTGTATGGATCTGGATGAGTAACAGAATTTATGCTGATGTACAAGTCGAGTGCAAATACCACCATCACTTCCTCATTACCGTGTTAACTGGTGTGATCTGTTCTGCTCAGCAGAACTTGGACAAAATGTCAGGTTCCTAAATGAAGAAGCTCCTGGCTCTCTGTGAGACACCAGCTGATTGGTTAAAAGTACTTCAACCTGTATTTAATTCATGCCTTAAAAGTGCTCTTTGGCAGAAGCTCTTGGGATCTGATCTTATGTCGCATTTACTGAAACTCATTTAATTATTTGCAGCTGAGAAGGGCAAGGAAATGGTTATCGCACAGGGAAAATCCAATCCTCTTCTTTATCAGCTTAAACTCCAAACCAGGGAAGTCGGTAAGGATTCCTAACTAGTACATGACCCTTTCTTTTTGGTGGTTTTTTATAGGAGTGATTTCTTCCAGAGATTGAGAGGGGTTTTGCAAGCACGTGTCCACAATCTGTGAATGTAGACCCCATCCTGGAAGCTTCTAAGCTGCTGCTCCTTGACGTGCTTCAGTCAGCAACAAAGACATTAACATTGGGATTGCAAATATCCCCAGTGGTTGTTCCCGTTGCCAGATGAAATGAATGGAGCAATTTGGATACTCTGCAAACTCAGGCAGCCATTACTCAGGGACCACGTGGTCACGCTGCCATGATTATGCAAAGGGTCTATGGCCCCACTGCCTTTGGAGCACAGGTTAATATGAAGTTTTAATAAAACCCAAACTCCTGCCATGGGTTTCTAAGTGTTTTTCAGGAATTCTTGGTGAAAAAAAAATAAATTGTATGCTTTGTAGTATGGGTGGTAAAAGGCAAAACCACACGTATTCTGCCCTTATGAGCAGAACATGAAATGGTTTTGATGGATATGCATATGCATATAAGCATATGCAGAATATGGAATTCAGCCTAAGGCTAAAGACAGAAAATCAGTGAGTTTTATAGCTTTAAAAATTGGCTTTATGACCATCATTAAACTAAAGCATCTCTCCTCGTGGGGCACTTTCATTTCATCAAGGATTGCATATCTCTTAGCACAATTAGTCACCTCTAAAGTGCTGTCATCATAAAACTTATTCTTTTAAATTGTCACTTAAGAAAATCAGAACAAAAACCATTTTGAATGAGAATGTTCAGTAGTGGCGAGTCTTAGGCCAGGCTGGTTAGATTTATGACAAATTCTTATCTGTGTGATTCTCTTTTTACAAATTTGAACCTGAAAACCATACAAAATACATGGTATAAATGTTTCCTTTGAAAACTTTTGTACGCTTCACAATTACATAGCTTAAGAAATTTAGAAGCCTTGGGCAAGCAAGCTAACATATAAGAGGAACGCTTAAGAATTGTTTGTATGCTTGGTTTGTTTTACAGTGCATTTGGTCTTTAGTTTTGATTGGATTGTCTTACTGAAACATGAAGGGCATTTAGAAAGTAAGAAAGTGAATAGGATACATTTGCAACTATATGCCCAAAAGCAAGATCTTAATGTCAGAACTAAATTATAACAACTTACATTACTGATGACATACATTATAATTCAAAGCTTGGCAAACCGCATCAAGGTTGTTCTTACCATGACCTGACAAAAATGTCTTTAAAACCTTGTGTTTTCAGGTTTACAGTAACCAGACTTTATTTATGCTAGGAATTTCACAAATAAAAAGCAAACATTACCAAAGATAAACCTATTTTTTAAAATGTTGCTGAATCTTTGTAAAAAGATTAAAACATTTTGCCAATAATCGTTAAGAGTAGGCTGGTTCCAGTGGGTAAGACAGATTTCAGCCATCACCTTTACCATGGCATCTTTTGGTGACCTTGAAATGTTTTCTAGGGATGGATCTATGAAAGCATTTATGTAGTCAAGTCTAAAGTTGTTGCCTATAGTTGAAGGTACCCCAGGCCTGTAAGCACTTCCATGGGTGATGTTGGATGTGCAAATACATGAAGTTTTGCTTGTGAATAGCAGAGAAGCATGAAAGACTTCACATTCCCCTGGCACACAGCAGCTCTCTCCTGTGTATATCCTGGAGGATTTTCTGGCTCTGGATTGCTCCACAGGGACCCAATCTTGCAGGAGGACTCAGCCCAAGGTCAGGATTCACGAGTGGGGAAAGGTAGGAGATGATGACATCCTCCCCAGTCCCTTACCCATGCAGATCCAGCTGTGTTGCTCAGACAAAGGGTGTTACAGCTCATGGCATGGTCTCTGGCAGCAGCCCTGGGAATGGTAGGAACAGAGCGGTTCTTTCTGTGCAGCTCATTACATTGGCATGAGTAACCATACGTTCCCCTGGAACATGACTGCAGCCTCCAACAACCTGCAGTTCCTAATCAAAGGGTAATTTCTCCATGTTCCCTAATCCTCAAAAGATTTCTCTTCCATGGATTTGCCTGGTCTTGCCCAAACATACTTAAACTTTCAACATCTACCACAGACTCTTTTGGCAAGGAGCTCCAAAGTTAAAATACAAGTTTGGGGAAAAAAACCCCAAAACACCACAAAACCCAAACAAATGCAAAAAGCTCCTTTTGTATTAAATCTTCTCTTGTTTTGGAAGAGGGACTGGAAAGTCCCTGCTTACTCATGGTTTTATACTTTTTTGTCATATCCCTCCGTCATGCTTTTTCCAGACTGAAAGTACCAGCTTGCCTCCTTTGTAAAGTAAAGCCTTTCCAGCAGCTTAACTCATTCATCTCACAGGTATCTGATTCAACACCTGATTTCTCCAGTGAGATTAAACCCCAGATCTTCCATTATGGTGACTTGACACCAAGTTTCTCTCCTGGGTAAAATGAAACTCTCCCCCTGCTCAGTTTTTATATAAACAGAAGAAGAGACAGCAAGCAAGAAGTGACAGCAGCCACTTTCTGCAGGCACCTGTTGGGGCACTTATGGGAATGATGGACTTGTGTTTCAGCCCCTGCTCCACTAGATACTCCACCATGTTATACTGATTATTCAAGACTAAGGGACCTTTCACTCCGATGAATGAGAGTCTACTTTAACCGCCGGATGAATGACGACGAGGAGCATGGTGATTGCTCCCAATTTACTCTGGTGGAAATGGCTACCACTTTAGAATCAGGCCCACTGAAAAACCAAAAATAAAAATATTCACAACCCTTAAACATAATAAGCCTGATTTGTCTTCATTTCAGCTGCAATCAGTGAGAAACAACCATGCTGAAGTAAGCCTGAATGAAACATGAGATAGCATATTTAGATTAACAATGGCTGAATTACTCTAGGTTTAGATTCTAGTGCAGGATTTAAGTAAAAAAAAGATCCATGCCATCACTGTTTCCAGACGCTGGAACTGCAAGCTCCTGGCAGGAGTGCCACAACATCCTCACACCAGCCCCCAGCAGACAGGCCTTGCACTGGGGCTGGACAGAGCATGGACTTCACCACCTCTTGGGTGGCCTGGGGCATCTTGCTCTAATCACCGGCTGTCAGGGCTGCCACTGGTTTGAATCTGCCTCATTCTGAGCATTTCATAACACCTGAACATTTCATCAAGCCCAAATTTATACCTAGTCTGTAACTAAACTCCTTGGGGGTTTTATTTATTCTGGAATAAATAAATAGACCAAACAAAGACTATTCTCTCAGCAGAGCACAAGAGATTTTTGTTTTAAAATGCACACAATATTATCATTTGTTTTCTGGAAATTGTAAATATACCTGAGGAAAGTCCACCAAAATTAAATAAAGTTTAGTAAACTAAAACCCCTTAAAAACACAGTATCTACTTTTAAACATATATTTTTTGTATGGCATTGTTTTCCAATTATGTTGAAGCATTCTGGTTTGTATGTGTTGAAGTGTTGAAGCACTATGGTTTGTACAGACAGAATTATGTGTGTGTCTATGCGTTTGGAGCTTGTTCACAGCCTATGCACCATAACTCTGCACTGGGCCCTGCTGGTCTGAATGAGAAATTAAAACACAGTTCACATATGGAAAGTTAAAAAGTGACAACAGTTACAAAAAATCTATTTTATGCATGATGCTTATGACCTCCTGAAAATGATGAGAAGCTGAACATGACCTGACAATGGGTGCTCGCAGCCCAGAAAGCCACCTGTGTCCTGGGCTGTGTAAAAAGAAGCGTGACCAGCACTCCCTGTTCTCCAAACACCATGAAATGGCACTATAAAGAGGAGGAGCACACACCCAGCAACATAAATACCATCACTTGCTTTTCTTGAAGGTGGAAGTAAGGTGGTTTAGCTTCAGCTTGTGTTGCTCAAGACTTACAGCAGCAATTGCTAATAGGAAGGAAATAGCATTTGGCACTTTACTACTATATGACAGTTTATGTTAATACATATAAGTTAGACATTAATGACAGTGATTATCATCAATGTTATTAGACCAAGAATCAAGATTTTCTCGTAAAATCTTCTCAATTAATACCTAGTCTAGCAGATAAGTACAAACAAACAAGTATTTCTTCAATATACTATTTAAGCAGCTAAAAGCTCCTAAACCACTGTTATCCCAATGATGCGACAAGCATTAACTATCCTCTCAAGCAGGTTCCCCGTAAATCTCAGAAGTAATGCGTATGGCATGTGACAAATTTGTGATTAGAAGAAAACTAACATATTCAAACTGTTATGCAGGCATGATCTGGATCCAAAATGTTCAGTGCTAGCTCTTTAATAGTGAGCCAAATTGGATCTGAGTGCTTCCCTAGTTTGGGACCTAAGGGTCCCAAATTCAGACAAATTTGTACTGAGAAGAGAGGCTACTACCAGCCTTGAAAGCTGAACCATAGGAGTCTTGTGCTTTTATCTCTGAAGGCTTTCAGTTGCAACTTATATAGAGGCTCATTGGGAAATCTCAGTCTTGCCACTTGTGGATGTAAACCCAAATTTCACCTTAGTTCACAACTCATGAAGTTGCCCCTCCACCAGAGGCCCAGAAATGGAGCAACAGCAGGACATCTGCAGGCCAAGGACAGCTCTGCAGGCAGCTTAAACCCCACTCATCACCAGCACCATGCCTGCACAGTGGCTGGTCATCTTTAGCTTGGAAAAAAAGCACCAAATTGTTGCAACAAGACAAGACACTGCCTGCAGACAGTCTGTTGCAAAGATCTCGTTACAGTTTTTAACTCCACAACAGTAATGGTAGAGTCAATTTGTTTAAATGATTCTCAAACCCTATGTGTCCTGGCATGTGGATATCCCGTAACTAACACACATGCCTGGTGTTTGGCGAGTCAGTCTGGAAGGACCACCTCAGCAGGAGCATGCAACAGGTTCTTTTCCTCTATCCACTTCTCATTTCCTCACAAAGGATTTAAAAAGAGACTGGGTTTGCAGCACATGGTGCCTGCAAATGACAGAAAACTACCTTGACTGCAATTTATAGAAGAAAGCATCCAGCCCATGGAGATTACATTTACTTTCCTATAATAAGAAGGAGTTTGATAACGAACCTAAACATCTGCAAAGATCTAGTAACAACAAGGATGTCCACTTGTAAGAGACTATGCCTATGTCCTTTCTGTCCAATATTGGCATTTTCCTCAGAAACCTAAACACCTCTGCCACATCACATGAAGAAGAAACTTGCAAAACATTCAGGTCCCAAACTGCTTTACACAAACATTTAACTCTTAAGATGAGAATATCTAAGTGGCACCAATTTAAAATAGAGAAACTGAAGAAGCCAGCGGGTTTGAAAGTGAATGAAATTGGTTTGAGATCAGAGCTTGGCCAGGTGGGATCTGTCAACATTTATGCAATAATACCTGACTGTTCAAGAGATAATTTCAGTTCAACCTGGATTGCAGTCTGAGAACTCCTTGGAGCCTTGTCACTTTTATTTCTGTAAAACTTTTTCATCAATATATCACTAGTACAGATATGTTTAATAAGTGTGCTAAAAGACAAGTCAAAACAAATCTACATGCTCTGCCCGTTCCCCACAATGCATCTTGATCAGAGGAAAACTGGAAGCCAAGGAGTTTCTCTGGATTTAAACTAAGCTAACTGAAATCAGACTCACAAGTCTGCTGCAGAGGATCAAACCTCAGAGATTAAACTTCCCAAGAATCCAAAAATTCAAAAATGTAACAAACACTGAACTTACTAAAACAGACTTACCAGTCACTTACTATATTGTATATTGATAAGCCTCAGGGTTCACTGATTCAGCATTCAACAGACACTGAGAGTAGTTGCCACTTGCATGTTCACCTAATTAAACAGAATTACGGAAGAAAGGAGAGGAAACTGAGTTATTTGCCTCTTCCAAATGCTTAGAAATGCTGCAGTGTTTCAGAAAGCCCAATGGTGGGATCAAGAGCAATTATAGGTATATGTAAGCACTACCACTGCGTCCATTACACAGCTGATAGCATTTATGATCATCAGTTAATTGGGACAAATTAAGCTACAGTTCTGTAGGTGCTCTAAAACACCAATGTTTTTATATGTGGGCTGTTTTTTTTCAAGAAATTAAACATAGTTCCACATTATGTTAAATCTAAAGTAAATTTCTACTTGTTCTGTGAAAATTGAAAGTCAAATGAAAGGGAACTAATCTGGGTATCTTACTGTGGGAGAACCTGCAGTGTGAACTCAACCAAGCTATTAGACACTAGAGAAACCACATGGGAGGGAGCTGCAGGAAACAAAGCTTGGTAAGTTTCACTGGTCACAGAATGACTCTTTTCTTCTTTAGCTGGGATTAGCCCTTATACGAGCAAATGGAAAAGCTGCAAGAAGCTCCAGCAGGTAACTAATTACACAATGCAAAATCAAACACAGCCCAACAGATATGTTCTTTACCCCTCTTTGAGCCTGAAAGTGCACTCCAGTGCCCTCCACCCCCCCAAAAAAAAAAAAAAAAAGACAAAAAACTTTCAGTGAATCTCCATGTTTCCATTTATTTGCTGAAATTACTCCTTTTAAAGTAACGTGGCAAGAACAGACATTTTGGTGAATATATTAATTCCTTTAACCAAACTGCAAATGCCACTTGCGTAGGGAGGAAAGGAAGCATGAGCCAGATGAAGAAAATTGCTCCATTTGCTGGCTGTGTAGCTATTTATATGTTGACAAACAGTTGTGCCAAGAGCAGATGGATATTTTCTAGTATTGAAGAACTGCTGATTGTTTGCTGCTGTTCCTCTCAGGTTCATGGGGGAAAGCCATTGGTGTTCTGCAGAGCAAGGCATGAAGAAACCAGATAAAGCCATGCATTTGGCAAAGTGGCCTAACACGTCCTAGACCACGTGGAAGATGCCCTGAAGCAAGAAGATGCTCAGCCAGATGTCAGCTTAACAACTCTCGCTAAAGCATGACCATGAGGAGTAGTACTTTTGAATCTTCCGCAAGTCCTTCATCAAACTGTACAGCTAATGCAGAAATATTCAGCACAGTCTGATAAACATTATATGCCTATAAATATTTTACAAATATATTTTGGCTACATGTGTCTCACATGTATTTGAATTATGTGGAAATATAAATGTACTTATTCTTGAATGCTGGAATGATATCTATTTAATCTGACAAGGAAAAGGCATCTTTCAATAAATCCATATATAGATTACCTCACCTCTACTTGTTTATATACAAGGCTGAGGATGCAGTGTCTGCTTCCTGACATATTGAATCAGAGTTAAGCGTAAAAAAAGTGAAGGCAGATAAAGAGCAGGAAATATTTTTTTTCAAACTAGTGTCTTATCCCACTTTTGTAAAAAATAATACAAAAACAAACAACCTGAAAAAAAACAGAAATTCAGTATCGTATGTCTTGATATTCTTATAGAGATCAGTACTAAAGTACAATTTAGTTAGCTTAAAAAAGTCTCAAATCTGATTTATCTGAGACACACTTCACGACACAAACCAATTTTGCTGTAGTAATACCATGTCAATATTTCTTGACAGAAGACAAATGTTGTTATTATTTTGCCATTTCTTACCTTTGTAAAAGTTTGGAATTTTACAAAATTACTCTTCTTTACATGTCAAAATGGTAAGTTGTTGGAAAGAAAAAAAAAAAATTGAAGCCATTCCTATATCTATTGACAGTGATGGATTCTACAGTTAGGTTAAAAATGATTCTGGCACAATATTGATGTTTAAAAAATAAAAAGTAAACCATATTTTTAAATGGATATGTGCAGTTTTCCTATATAGACTGAGGAAGATGAAACAGGGAAAAAAAGAATCCCAGAACTATTTTTTGTTGTGTCTTGTGGTATTAAAAATTATTTATCCGTATGCTGTTTATTAAAATTATTTATCTGCAGGAGCTATTCATGCTAGTCTGTGCAGACATACATTCCTCTCCATAGTGGTGATCTTCAGAAAAAGTAGCCTTTCTTACTTTTGTAGTCATCCTGTTCTGGCCCCTTCACTACATTATGAGGCACAAATATAAAATAAAATCTGATTTACATTTAGTTTAAGAGATTACTTTTAAAACTGACTAAAACTCTTGAAAGTAAAATATTTCAAGATTTTTGCTCTGACATATTTTTAAAACCCCTATAATACTTAATAAATATAATTTCAAGGAATCATGTCTTGTACTTTCATATAGATCTCCTTTGTTTGCTAATGTATTCTTCTGTCTACAATTACATCTTGTGCTAACAGAAAAGCATAAAAACACATGAAACAACCTCTTCTCTCTGTTTTTAACTGAGAAATAGGTCATCTCTAGTATTCAGCTACAGGATTATCTAGGTATAATTTGTACAGTGGGGAGCAGACTTCCCCAGCTGATGTCCAGATGTGGAAGAAGCAAAGAGCAGGTAGAGCAGGAGAAATGCTTGTTTTGGTATAAACTGGTTTTAGGGTCCTGAAGTCGGCCTTATAAACCAGACCATACAGATGAAGGTCTCGAATTTTCTTCTGCAGAATTTCTACATACTACTGCTCACCATAAAATGAGATAAGAAACACAATTTACAGTTTCATCCCTAGACAAGCCAGGGTTAAAGGACAGGGTAAATTAACTGCATGATAGTCACAGAGTACTTGCAGAAAGAAAACCAAATGACTTTACTCACCAAGTTAGCCACTAGTCAATTGGTATTCTGTAATAAAACATGGTCAATTTTGACCTTTGCAGAATATGTACCCAATTACTTGCTCATCTAACCAGGTTTCAAAAAATATTCCTCCCCATACCAAGAATGAACAAGTGTCAGTTTATGGATTACTAACGAAAAGACTGACACTGGGGTTTGATAATTAGGGCCACAAGAATGCTAATCCAAGTTACTAGTGAGCTGAATGCAAAGATATGACTTCAAATATGTATGTTGAATAACAAATATAAATATGCAGGTATATGATATCTACGTTTGACTGAATTGTGCAGGCCAGCTTCAAAACACTGAGTTTGTGGAACAGAAAGACCTGAAAGGCCATTATGACCAGAGTTAACCAAGGTTACCGTATTTATATAAATACACTCTTTTTTCTTTAGCACTGTACTGATTAATTTTTAATAATAAAAAAACAAAGGCAAAAAAACCACTGTACATTTTATTTCAAACTGAAGAGCACAGAATCAAAGTCTAAACACTTTCTTTTATCTAAGGACCAGCTGCACTGAAATCAGTGAAATTATTGTTGTTTTTATTTATATTGTAATAGCTATATTGGCCTAAAACTAACACAAGAAGAGAATTAGGCCACATATTTAAGTTCAATGCGTTCTATGGTTCACTTCCATGTTGATTATTTTGATGTTTTCCACCTCCATGCTGTGTAAGTAATTGTGGATTATTATTTTACACTGCAGCAGCTATATGACTTGTCTATCAATTTTTGCATGAAAGTAAATGTAGCCTGCATTCTGAACTCTAAGAACAGTCTTCATTTTGCCTTAATCCTATGCATTATATAAGCAGAACACAGAAAAATGTTACCTTAAAAATAAATTACCTGAACCTTAATCTGAAAATTGTACAATAACACAATTACAGTATTTCAAAGAATTAAATTTTTTTTTGTTTGCTTGTTTCCCATCTTAATTTAATTTCTAGCTCTGTCAGAATGTCCCACAGAGTACATTGCATACGTTCTCAGGTATGAGCTGGGGATACAGCAGGGTCAGTGAGAAGCCAATAATATTTCAATGCATATTCCTGTAAAATTACCATGCTTCTCTCATTCTTTATCTTCCACCAGAGACACTAAGCAGATGATTTTGTAAAGATTTAATGGATTCATTTGGTTTGAAACATGCCACATGCTCCTTGAACTTCAACAGAATTGCTCACATACTGAATTTTAGCACATACGTGCTAAATTTTAGCACATACATTTTCTCTATTAACTTGCTGAATTCTGCATTTAATTCATTGGCAGTTTTCCTTGCATTCATGTAGGTTTAAAAAACAACCAGAGAATATAAAAATTTTATACAGTTTTTATATTAAAAATAAAATAAAACAAAATAAAATAAAAAAAATAAAATTAAATTAAAAAATAAAATAAAATAAAATAAAATTAAAATCTGGCAAGGTAGATCATGTGCTCTTGTAATACACAAAACATTTAATTTGAGTAGATTTTGAAGGAGAAGGGGGAGCAGTGGCATCAAGTATTGAATCCCTAAGCCTTTTTGTGTATCATCTTTACAACTATTTTCCCCTATGGGGAATCACACAGACCCATGTCAGAAGAGAATTTTTCTTGGTAGCTTGGGACTTTAAAGGATGACTAATGTTTATTTTCAAAAAACTTCTTATACATCTACATATGCAAATATTGTGCTTTTTTTTTTGTGCACTTAACATGTTACTTGGAATCAATGTCATGTGTTTGATTCCCTTCTTAGACCCGTAAAAAATCATGTAGAGAAATTAATTTGTACTGTAACCTCTTTAACTGAAAGTAAAGATTTGTGCATAGCAAACTGTAGAGAAATTAAGCACATGCATTTATCTGATATGTAATGATTTTAAGTCAATTTTGAGATAAGCATGACATGTATGATCATTTTCCTCGTACTATAATTCCTACCAATTACTCCTCATAAAATATAACTGTGATTTTCTATTTCTCTGTTCTATTTATTTGCAAAATTTTTTTTTAAAAGTAAGAAAAAAGGTACTTAAATCTGCATCTTCAGAGTAGAAATGTGGTTGTGTACCCCATTTGTTTTACTAGCAATCACAAACCCACACAATCAAATCATAAAAGTTTCCTAGAGTTTGATTTCGGCATATACAAAATATAATTTAATTCCTCACCATAAAAATTACATACAATACAAACCTCTCCATATACTTCTAATTTTAGTGAACTAATGTATTTCTAAACTCCGAAGTTCATGTTCTTTGCTCCCCACCAGTCTTAGCCTACTGCTACATAGAAACCAGTTCTGCCTGACACAGAGCAATTAATTCATACTGCCAAACACAAGAGGAATGTAATGCTTTTTCAAATATCAAATCAGTCCAATTTCATTTAGACTTAAATGATTTTTCTGGTCCCTCTTCATGTAGATACCTCTGCAGTCAATTAGCATTGTCACTTTTAATCTGTAGTACTCAGATACTGGTCATTTCCCATTAGAGTCTTATTAAATAGATTCTTATGGTCAGATAGAACCTTCTGCAATGTAATATCTGAGGAGAGAAAACTGACAGTCATTATGCAGCTGGCATTTACTAAAAGGTTAGATACTGCAGATAACCTTAATCACAAATTACACTGCATGTCAGTGAATTAGCTCACAACTTCACAATTCCACCTAAACAGCCAGGTTTCCCACACAAACACTCTTAGACTATTACTGTTAGACTTAACAATCTACATGTTTCCTAATTAAAATGTTTTCAAGCTTTAGCTTTAGAGCATCAAACGTTACATAGTTAGGCAGAGAAGTCTGTTACAAGAGCTTTGGTTTCTACTCCCTGAAAAACCATATTCTCTTAAACTGTGAACACATGTCCTTTGCTGGACCCAACTGTGCTGCCCACCTGCTTGATGAGAACCTGTTACTATTGAAGCTGCCCATGCTAAATGACTCATTTGGGGAAATCCCACAAGCAGCTCAGCCAGAAGTCTGAAGGGGAGTTAGATGACTTTTGGCAACAAGAGCCCTTACAAGCAGCTGGACAGTGACTTCAGATGTGCTATTCTTTCATGGTATGCAGCTCAAAAGGAATCATTGTTTCCTAGAATGATCTTTCCTATAAGCAACGATGACAGAGCATTAGAGTCTGTTTTCAAAGGCTTTTGCTAGGAAGGAATCCTCCCTGCCTAGTTAAAAAGACACTCAATACAGCCTCACCCAAGTAGAGGACAAGGATGATTTTTAAAGAAATTCTGGTATTTTGTGAGATTTTTTGTGACAGATGATTTAAAAACAAAATTAAAAAAAAAAAGTCTGTAAAGCAGCTGAGAACTCCTTTGAGCATAAATAAATCCAAAGGAAATGATGTGTTGGCCTGGGTGTAGGCAAATGCAGAAGTCAATGTATCCATCACTTGGCCTTAAATAGTGACAGTTAAACCAGGATTCAGCAAAACCATGTAATAAAATGCCTGATTTTATTATTTGCTGCCCTTCAAACTTAATAGAAACCCACTGACTTAAGGAACAACAGAGCAGATTTGAGTGACCAAAGTGCTTGAAGCACTACTGGCTTAATGGTATGAGATCATGACAAAGCAGCAATCCAGATATCACCAGCAATACATGAACCATGCTAGGAGTATGAGTAAGCACCTACTAACTATTTTGTCTTGGTGCTCACAGGTATGATGGCAAGTATAGATAGGATGATTTAGAGGCAGGGGTAGGAAGGGTATAGCTGGGTTGTGCTTTCTGTCGTGTCTTCTCTTTTATGACTACATACTACATTGACGCCATTTTCCTCTGAAAAACATATATGCTATACAACCAGTTAATAAGTATCACATAACCGCAACTACCTGTCCGCTGACTCCTGCTTACATCACACCTTGCCACACTCACAGATGTCCAGCCATGGCAGAGGATGGCCAGCACCATAGTTGCTTGTGCGGTGCTTCTCACAGAAGTCTGTAACATACTCCCTGCCTTCTCCCTTTGAAAAGAAGGGCTATCTTTGCCCTAAGGAGGTGCACCTTGTGCCATTAATTTTGTTCCTATAACAGAAGAGCAGAGATGCTATACAGAGGAGGAACTAAATGGACTTGGGGGTGTTGGTTGACGAGAAGCTTAACATGAGCCGGCAGTGTGCGCTTGCAGCCCAGAAAGCCAACCGTATCCTGGGCTGCATCAAAAGAAGCGTGACCAGCAGGTCGAAGGAGGTGATCCTGCCCCTCTACTCTGCTCTCGTGAGACCTCACTTGGAGTACTGTGTGCAGTTCTGGTGTCCTCAACATAAAAAGGACATGGAGCTGTTGGAGCGAGTCCAGAGGAGGGCCACGAGGATGATAAGAGGGGTGGAGCACCTCCCATATGAAGACAGGCTGAGAGAGTTGGGGCTGTTCAGCCTGGAGAAGAGAAGGCTGCGTGGTGACCTCATAGCAGCCTTCCAGTATCTGAAGGGGGTCTACAAGGATGCTGGGGAGGGACTCTTCCTTAGGGACTGTAGTGGTAGGACAAGGGGTAATGGGTTCAAACTTAAACAGGGGAAGTTTAGACTAGATATAAGGAAGAAGTTCTTTACAGTGAGGGTGGTGAAGCACTGGAATGGGTTGCCCAAGGAGGTTGTGGATGCTCCATCCCTGGCGGTGTTCAAGGCCAGGTTGGACAGAGCCTTGAGCCACGTGGTTTAGGGCAAGGTGTCCCTGCCCATGGCAGGGGGGTTGGAACTAGATGATCTTAAGGTCCTTTCCAACCCTTACGATTCTATGATTCTATGATTCTATAAATGTCTCAAGGCTAAATCTGTGGCAAAATGGGAGAACTGACCATGGATCTCCGTTTTCTAATCCCTAGACCCTCCTCCCATTGCGATTCTAGAAAATAAATAATTTATGCAAAAGCTAACTCTCTATTAATTAGCTACTGCCAGTCACTACTCACACATCACGTATTTTCATCATGCAACCTTATCGAAATATGTATTTCATCCTGGGCAGTGCATGTGCAAATTCTTCTGCTCAGATTTGTTTAATGGATCACCTGCCTGATCAATCCTACTGATTGTTTATCTCTGATGGTATAACAGCATGCACGTAGCTATGCTGAAAACTGACAGGCATCTCACTATATGGGATAATTCAATGCCTCATTAAAAAAAGAGAATTGGACATGGCTTCAGAGATTAGTGCCAAGAGAGTTTTGCCATTTTACACTCTTGTTGATGCAAACCGTAGAGACATGTAGCGCTGATCAGCAGGATATGATTCAAAAGACACCACAGAGGTTAATGAAAGCTAGCCTGTGTAGGCTTTCTCACAGGCCACAAGAATATGTGTGAGGTTGTTTATTGCTGAAATCCCTTCCAAAGTACCCCTGTTTACATAGTATTAAGCCAACTAGGCTATAGAAAACAGAATCAAAGTTGAAAGCTCAGCATTAATGCTGCTCCTCGTGTTTATGCATCAGAATAATTTCTGTCAAACTGTAAGACATTATACCATCCATAACACAACAAAGTTCGCTATAGTCATACTTCTATGCTCTACAGATAAGTGTAATATACTTGAAATCTGTTTTGATTTTATGTTACAGTGGGATCTACAAAATAAATCAAGGGGAAAATCTTTAAGCAGCCTCCAGTTATCTTCCTCTCTGTCATGTGGTTTTCCTATAACTGCCTATCAGGGATGACTAACAGTAGTTCATTTTCACACTGGAAAGTCATTGGATTAGTGTGTTCACATTTTGAGGCTATCAGGGAAAATGTTATGAAATGTTTTCCCTGCATCCTTTTGAACTCTCTGCTTGGCCTTTGAATTGAAAGCTAGCAAACTGCCTAATATCCTGCCAGCTTTATGTTCTGGACAAACATGGGGTTTGGGAAGGGATATACTAAGGCAGCCTAACTTTTCTAGCTGTGGGTACTGACTCCAGTCTCCGGGAGGGACCTTCTTTTAGTAGCCTGTCGGCAGACACAGGATTTGAGAATAGAGATGCATTGAGAAACCCAGCTATGTCCTTGCAGACCTCGTGGGCAGCAGCCAGTCACATACTGTAGAGGCCTGTTCATTAGTAAAGCTCATCATAGCAGAGAAAGCCCACTTGCAATGCCCTGTACAATAAACTAGGAATTCTGTTGCTGTACAGAAGAAGGAGAATCTCTGTCTGACTCCCTCCAGCCCAGATGCTCATGATAAACAGAAAGCATCTCTTTGTGTACAAGTAATAAAAATATTACACAGCTAACTATAGGGAATGAGAGATTAAACTCTAATACTCATTAACAGATAACCACTGTTTCATTAAGTTGTGTGGTGAAGACTGTGTGGGAGAGAAAGCCACAGTGATTTAATATAGATTTCTAGTTGGAATGTTATGATACCTGTAGAATAGTAAATTACTGATGTCAGTTGTATTTCTCTTCGAGACTGGGGAAATAGGTTATTGGCACAATAAAACATCTAGAGGCATTTAAAATGTCAGTCTAATAGCAAGAACCAGTAAGGCTTTTAATTACCTTCTGTGCAATTTTTTTAATTGCTTCAGTGGCTGCAGTGCTTAGTGAATTCCTGACAGAGCAGCTGCAACTGACTTAATTTAAAACGTTTTTTGAAACTCTTGGAGGAAGTATTAAGAAATCCAACAGAAATCCAGGGAACTACACATGGGCTATTTTATGCAGTGCACGTGAGGAAATCTTGGGCTCAGTTGCAACATGTGCAAGAATGTTTTGAACAGCTTGAATGGATATCCATGTCAGCATTGCCCTGGTCTGGGTAGAAGATGGTGTTGGCTGCCTTCTGTGGGAACCATACTACAGCACTTCAATTTAAAGAAAACAAAACCCATCTCTCATGGCCCTGGCAGCTATAGGGAAAAGAGCAGAGGCTCAAGAAAAAGGCTGAGCACCAGAAATAATCCCAGGACCCTGGTAAATCAAACAGAACTTACCTTTAGAGTGCAGATGCACTTGCAGCTCTTGAGATCAAGCTGTTTTTTTCTTCAAGAGAGAAAGCTATTCTATTAACAGGGGGAAAAAGTGTATGAAAATATTTCCCTAATAAAATGTAATGTACAAGTAACTGGCAGACCCCATCCAAGGACTATCCACAGTGATCACAGAGGAATGCACTTGAAGAATACCAAGTAACCAAATGAGCTCATTTTTTTCCAGCAGAGATGAGAAATGGTCACTTGAGCTGGAAATGCTGTCTAAAACCCAAGTACCTCAACTACAGCTGTATGCTACCCTCATTGTCGAAGTGGCGCATGGGGAATATAATTTCTCTTTGCCCACAGGCATATAAGGCCATGCCTGGCCGACACTTTGGCAGCAGATGCAGGATCAGACTGTCGCTGCCAGGAAGCAAGGTGACTACAGCAGCACAGCATGGTGGCCATGCACAGCCTGGGGTGGGCTCTTGACATGCAGACCATAAATACCACCTTGCATACTGCCCTATCCCAGCACAACCTAGAGCATGTTCCCCTGCCACTCTGCAAAGCTCAGGTTCACACAAAACCATGTGCCACCTCCAATGAAGCAATCCCAACCTCACCCTCTCCAGCCCTGGATAATCAGCTTGGCTCAGTCAGTTTGGCATCACTGTCCCATCCAACTCACTGCCAATGCTGCAGCCTTAAAACAACAGGAACAGCGAGGTCCAGCTGTAGGCCCACTGCTGTTGAAGCTTCTTGGCAGAGGGAGAGAGGTTGGGACTGGGAACATCACAGCAGAACTTCAACCTATGCCTCTCTGGCAGGGCAAAACCATATGCTTTCAGGTTTATTTCATACTACACTGCACTCTGTTAACAAAATGGACTTTTAATCCATTTGAAAAACCACACGGGGCACAGATCCATCTCGCAAACTTCTCTTTCCCTCCTGGGGTTTATCTTGATTCGGCTGTAAAAATGCATCATTGAAAAGGATTAGCTAATACCTTCTAGCATTTTTTCAAAGGGTGTTTCTACCCTACAAAAGCATGTCAGTATCATACTCCAACTAGAATACACTTAAAGGAAAGTTTTTTCCTAATAAAACTACGGGGAAGGTATTCTACTCTAGACCTCAATCACGTAACTGGTACACAAACTAACAGTATCTAATATCCTTCAAAAAATGTAGTCAGGACAAATTCTTAGAGACATGGTGATTACAAATGGAAATCCACATCATGGAAATAGGAAAGAAGAAAATCTTGCCTAATCCAGCACACTGATTCTGTAGATTTGAAGTCATAAAGTAAGGCTATTCTTCAAAAATTATTGGACTACTTGTTGTCAATTCTAAGCAGAAAAGACGTGTATTTTCCAGCTAATAATTTTTGTCTTCCATAGAAACTTGGAGGAAAACATAGACACTAAGTAGAAATGTACTGGCAACCTTTTTAAACTGAGGTTTTAGTTAAATATACAGAGTAGTCCTTAGAGTGAATATTTAATAGCAATTTTGAAGGTCAGCTACAGTCAGTAAACAGTTCTATAAGTTATGTTGAAAAATTCTTCTGAAGAGCCCTTGCAATAAATCCTTTTTGTGTAAACTACAACATATTCTACTGGGCCCTTTCTGATTTCATTCATACACACATAAATCAGCAGAAAATCCATGAAGTCAATGGAGTTACACTGAAAACAGAAACTTTCCATTGGATTTTTCTAGAAAGCATAAAATCATTGCATCAGCTTTTCAGGACTAGTGCAGTTTTAGGAGAACACGTGTTGGTGACAAAATCCACCAGATCTTAGGCTCTAGTAGTCTAAAAATTCATCTTTACCAAATATTCATCACACTTCAAAATAATCTATTTAAAGGGGAGGGAGTGTCAGATTTTACAGAAGCTGGAGGCACTGGATCAGTATCTTCAAATCAAAGTGAGATGATTTGATTTAAAGACATTTTTGTTGTTATTTTAACTGAGACTATGGAAATAAATTTTAGTTTATGACTGTCTTATAGGACTTTATCCTGCCTTGCACACCACAATGTCTTTTTTTGTTTGTTTGTTTGAATATAAAGATATTCCGTATTGTTAGATGTGTGCAGAGATAAATATAAAGAAAAAGCCAATATAATGCTCTTTGTATACAAAATGCATCATTGTCATCAGAACTAAGAAAGCCTGGCCATATGTGGATTTTTATTTTGGATTTACTCAGAAAGTCTTCTTGTAACTGGGACAGTTAACAACTTATGAGTTTATGTGGAATGAAAATACATAAGGAGAATAGGCATCAAAATCAAGTGAGCAAGGTACAAGAGAAGAAGTAGCGCAGGACAGCAACACCTTTGCAATGAGAAATAGCATTTAATATGAGAATTCAGCTTATATTGTGTTGCAAAAGGATCCCTAGAATCTTTTAACAAAGGTGGGGGAAAATTCACATACTTCTCTTTATGGATCCTGATGGATAGTGTGTTGTTTTAATTAGGGGTTCCCCCTCATGTCAATATTTAAGTACTATGCTATAAATTTATATGGTAAGAGCTTCAGAGAACCTCTAAAAATAGGTCAGGTTAGAATAATTCTTCATACTAAAATTCTGAAACTTGTTCAAACACCATAAGCAGTGTATTGGAAAGCTACATTTTTTACCTGATATCACTGTTCTCATTCATCTATCAATTTTTATTAATTACTAGCTTCATATTATAGAGTTTTATTGGATCATTGAATCATGATTTCTATTTTTCTCCTTCTGATTAATGTATTTATTGATTCAAAAAACCAACAGTTTTGGGAATAAAAAGCAATACACTGAATTGAGCTTTAATGTTGGTTTCTTTACCAAAGTGCCTAAAAATAAGGAATTAACATATCTACTTCCATTTTTCATTTTGCCTACATGAGTTCCGGTATGCTATTATATGCAAGAGGATTCATACTTGAGACAAAGGTTTAATTATCAGGTTGCTGCTAGAATTGTGATACATTCTGAGGTAGCTATATTACCTCTGATCTCCCAGCAGCATTTCAATGTTTAATTTTAACCAACCAACCTCTTCATTTTACATCTCCAGAACATTGTCAATACATTGAACAACAAATTTTTTACTGATCTTAATGAAGGTGTTCAACTTTGTTTCACTCTGACATCCATTTTTAATTCCTTTTATTCCATCGAGTCTTTCTTTAGTTTGGCATAGGACAATACAACCCATCAAGGCTCTAATATGCTTAATTTTGCTCGGTGGAAGCATGTTTAAAAATCATTGCAATTCTAACAGATATATAAGGGCCAAATGCTTCCATAAGAAAAGACAACTCAATAACTGGAGACTCCACAAATTTCAGTTCACTCCATGTAGTGGAAAGATAGGGTAATCTCTTTCTCATTTGCATACTTTCATGAGCTATTTTAGTCCACATTTCCTAAATCTGAGGTTATAACTTCAAAAAAGACAAACTCAGCAGTCCTGAGGCAATCAGCAAACTATTAGCTAGCCCTCTGTTGGGCAGAAAGCTAAGCCAGAAAAAAAATAAAACAGTGGATGCCTGAATACTTTTTTAAGGAAGAGGCCACCTGCCAGTTTAAAAGTAGAATGGTCAATGGGTCTGAAAGTACTCTGCACTGTTTACTATGCAACCAGTGGCACGAGCATGAGGACGGCTGCACCTGTGATATAGACTACCAAAGCTCACTGTGGAACAATCACTGTAGAACAATCATACCACAACACCTTTTCAACCAGTCTGTAGCCTTACCCTCATCCCTGTCCAGCTTCACCCGCTCTCGCAGGCCAGCCATGTGAGCACCTGTCTACCAAGATTGCTGTGGGATAACAAGATGGTAGCAGCAGGGTCTCCTCTGTACCTAACTGACCTTTTGAGGGAGCACCAGCTCATTCTGAGCCTCTCTTCTATTTACACACAAAGATATCTAGCTGGCTTGACAGCCACAGTTAACCTCTTCAGCAGCTGCCTGAGTTTGTCCCTACCAGATGATATTTAGGAGGGTGACTTACTTTGCCCTTAACCCTTTCTTGTGTTGGCCTTTTCAGCTATTTTACTGTGTTGCCTTCGTTCTTTATTAGCAGCCCAATGACCTCCAGAATTATAAGCAAGGAAAGCTGCAGTAGGTGGCAGATCCACCTCAACACCCATCACTGTTCTTGACAGAACCCAGTTCAACCATCTCTAATTTATAGGACTGTGCAAATATATGGTGTAAAGTTGGGCAATGCTATAAAGGAATCCAAGGGGGAGAAGTAGAATTTTATATTGAAGACATGATCAGCATTAATGTCATAAATTACCTGTCCTAATTTCATTCATTTGTAACTCTTGCAGTATCACTGTTGGTGGTTGAGATCTGAAGAGTATCAGCTCTGTAATAACACTCATGTTGGAGTCAACACCATACTCATGTACCGCTGCCTAGCATCCAGCTCACAGGCTCATCCAATAAGTATCCCCATTTTTGATGTGTTTTGGGCATGCATGAGAACTCCAGGTAATGCTACTTCCATTAGCTTACCACTGACTGGAATAGCACATATCATTAAATGTACATTTTGTTTAAATGTGGAATTTTGCCTAAATATCCTCTTGGGTTTCCATTTTCCTCCTCTGTTTTTAATCACAAATTTCCTTCCTCCAACAAGAGCAAGTGGCTACTCCTTGCTCACTATGAACATTTCCATTTGCCTTCAGACTCTACAGAAGATAAATTTAGGTAAAAGTCAGTTTTTCACAGACTTCTGAACAAACCTTTTAAAAAATAATTTTGTTTGACAAAGGTTTGATACTTTTTCCCTAATTTTATGCTGAGCATCTAAAACACATCAGTAGATTGTAAGGATTTGAAGGAGCAAATAACCTCCACATTTCAGGGGTGATCCTCCACTATTTATGCATTTCTATAATGTTGAAAGGCAACAACAGTTTTGACTGGTTGGGTTTTGTCCTTTAATGGCTCTGTCTGTGGATTGCTACTATCCGAATCATTTCACACAAGAGGTAGTTATGTTCATTTAGCAATGCATCTGGTAGCGTTGTGAGCAGCAATGTTTGCTAAGGCAACTTCATCCACACAGGAAAAAAAGTGATTTCCGCATCCCTTGAAATGTTAGAGTGGATAAATTATATTTTCTGATGGAATAATGTTATATAGGGTAGAATTCCTGTAGGACAATATATGGCTGTATTAAATAAAAGTATTAAATAACAAATGCAAGCCAATTCATGCAGGTAATTCCAGAGACCTGAAGCAAGACTTGCCTACTTAAATCAGACCCGGTTTTCAGTTTCACAAGCTTCATAACAGAAGGAGAACTGAAACACAAGATACAACAAAGAAGAGTTTCTGCCACCAGTTTCTGATCAGAAGATGCAGCAAGAAACTGGCTGGGATGTAATATCCAAAATATCCAATGCAACACAAATGGAAAATAGTAAACATGTTACAATAAGATATGTTGCTTTTTTTTTTTCCACTTTTTATTTAAGTAGTCATTCTCCCTTACATATCCCCTACCTTCTGTGCATTTTTATGCTTATTTCCAGCACGACTTGCTTCCAGGAGCTGAGCTTGGAATAGCCACTGAGGCTTTTTTTGCTGCAAAACAAACTACATGAAGAATCAGCACTGTGTTATCTCTACTCTTCCTTACTCATTTTGCAGTTCTCAATCTAGTGGATGTCAGGGCTTTCAATATGGCCCATTCTTCATGGACAATAGTCGTCGCATTTGCTGCTGTGAGATTGATATTGCTGCGTGCTATCAATCCCAAAAGCTCTGATGCAGGCCATGGGCCTCAACCAAAAGATTCCTTTCTGCGCTATCAATCTCACAGCTCTGTACTCCTTCCAAGTCTTAAATCAGGCTGGTTGATGTCTTTCCAGTTTCTGTATTCCTGCATCAGCAGTCTGGCTAAACATGGTCATCATTCACTACCTGTTTCAGCAGTGGTTACAAACACAATATCACTTTCTGCAATGTTACAGCATTATTATTGTCATTACTATTTATTTATATTACAATAGGACCCACGATGTGACCAGTGCTTTCCAAACTTAGAGAAAACCACAGACTCCATCCCCCAAAGTGGAAGAGCCACACAGGGATTTTTTTACCATAGTAGGACTTTCAATCTTAGACAGCATAGATAAATATAGACTACAACAGTTTTGTGTTGAATAACAGGCAACTGTAACGTTTGCTCTGTTACAGATGTCGCCATCTTTAATACACTGAGCTCTGAGGCACCACAAAGAGTTGCTGTATGTTGCAGTGGAAAGGCAGAGGTTCCCTGGCTCTGACAAGAGCACTACGGGTTACTTTTCCTAATGACCATTAAGTGACTTTCTTTTAATGAGGCCTGATATGCAATGTGCTCCTGGAAAATATTTTGTGTAAATGCAAACATTAAAAAAATTATTAAATCAGGTTTCATATTTTTCACATGGCTTAGGGTTTTTTTGTTTTTTTTTTTTTTTTTTTTTTTTTTTTTTTTTTGTTAAATCCATCTGTAATGTGTAATTTTTACAAACAGGCACCCAGTAAAAATACCTTTAGAATTTGGGTCTTGGAAGGCAAGAGAAATCTTCAGTTAAGGGCTTATGGGTCACAAAGAGTTGAAATGTCCCTTGTATTCAGGTCTTAATATAAGCTGATAATTAAATTCTTTACTATTATTGTTGAATGTGGATTTTAAATCCTTAAAATATGAGACTGTCAAGTCACCTTTCCCACTGAGACAATTTAACAATTGAAATTTATGAACCATACCCTTCATTATGACTTCCATTATGTAAGGGGATCTTAATTTTAAGCCCATTCCATTTTTCAGTAGAAGGCTGATGAAACAGTATGAACCACAGCTTTTACAGAGCTTCTTCTGTACAAAAATGATTAGATAATATCCTACATGGGTATTTGAGTCTACACAGTTCAGCTTCTGTGAATGGATGCATTAAGTCAAAACTAGGTACTTACCAACTAGCTACTTACTCTGTTCTCCACCTTGGTAATACAGGAAATAAAAGAGTATGAGGACTCGGCATGAAGCCAGGGAAACTGCCAAAGGTGTACAAACAGCAGCAAGAACAGATGAACTATCACTATTGAAGTATCACTATTTCCCCCTCTGCAGCTCTGCTAGCTGAAGTGCAGAGCCAGATGCATGCACCCATATTTAGAGGTCAGAATACAGAAACGAGGGAGCTGCCAGTTTATCTAGCTGAACCAAACCAGATAAAAAGCAAGATAAAAAGAAGTACTTAAGTGACGGATCTTTTATTTTTCACTTTTGTTCATCCTTCCCTAATTAATATGCACAATAAATATTTCTGGACAAGCACCTTGCTTGGAGTGCCAGGATAAGAATCCGTAATGAGAATCAATAATTTAGTGGAGACTCTATTTACTATTCTATTTTGTCACAAAGACAGAGGCCCCACCGTGCTACATGCTGAGCAAAACAACTTCATCTGAAATGTTTAGTGCCTGCAAATACAGCAGACCATGAACAGAAAAGGAAAGGGAAAATAATGCAGATGACCAACTCAGTGAAGAATTGGATGATATACTCAGGCTTCTAAAAGGTGATCCACTGCTCTGACTGGGACATGTGCTCTGCAATCTTCAGGTTAGAGTTATTTGAAAAGATGTATGATTTTTCTTTTAACAAGCAGACTCTTCACCAGGTAGGGCAAAGCAACAGTCTGATAACATACAAAGGGAAAGGATATAAGTTAAACAAAACTGGTGACAGATATGGGGTGATAAGAAAATAAGTAGTGCCAGCTGACGGAGATGGGGAAAAGTAGTGCTGGGGTCATCCTGAGTTCCCGAAGGCGGGAGTTGGAAAGGTACTTAGGAGCAAAGCTTGCTTCCCTTTACTGGTGGAAGAGACAACGTCACTGTACATGGCAGGGCCCCGCGCCAGCACATTCACCTGCTGGGGTATGGTCAGCAAAGCAACTGCTAGAGGATACTCAGGCTGCTCAGGCTAGACTGACAGCCTGAGCTCAACAGCTACAGAGGTTCAGCAATAAAGATGAAATTAAGTATAGAATATCCCTGCAAAATGCAAGGCTCAAATAGGAAGTTTAGCTAAACAATATTCTCTACCAAAAAAACCTAATAAATAGTGAAAACCAAGAAAAATCTTGGGTTTATGTGACTATGTTTTGAAAAGATTTAATCAGAACTGGTAATTTCATGTAAAACTCCACACAGATGAAATTAAAACGCAATATTTCAATTGGCTCAAGGAGTTTGGTCAATTAGAAGAAGACAGAGATGTTTTTAATTACCAACAAAAGGTCCTTTATTAGTCTCTGACTTATATATTGATTTTCTCTGATTAATTTATATATGTGAGGTCCATAAACTATTTATAATGCAAGTTTCTGCAGGCATTATCTACTGTATATACTTAAATTCTCTCTCATCTTTCAAGGACAGATTTCTTTATTTTAAACTAAATTTCTTTTTATTCTAGAAAAGATTTCATTTAGTCACAACTTCTGTCTGCAATGAATGTATTTAGTGAACTAATCTATTCCTTTTTCAGAATTATAATTACTCATTTTTTATAGAAACTGTGTTTCATGCAAGAACTGATTTAAATTTCACTGCTTATAGTGTGACTATAAAGACACTTGTATGAATCTTACAGTAATATCTTTACGGAAGACAGAAATGAGGATATAAAAACCCGAAATACAGTTCACTTAGATTGCAGTTTAGTAGAAGTGCATGACACTTTATCGGTTGTATAAGTTCTTCTAACTAAATTATGTTACAATGATGATGCTATTAATCATGCCTACAGTATTCTCCACATTGTAAGAGATATCTCAAATATGCTCAGGCTTTACTGAAGAAAAATACCGCAAGCTCATTTATCCTCTATTAAAGAAAAATAATGGAAACAAGGTAATTACTAGTAACAGTGATATGAAAGCCAAAACATGAACATATGCCAAAAACAATTGGGAAAAAATGAACAGTATTTCTATCAGTAAAACTGTTCTGGTTTTCCGCAATAAGGTAAACTATAAAGTAATTCTATAAAGCTGTTAATGTAATGTGAATCAAGGCCTCCAGAACCAAGGTCATGCAAAAAATGGAACTTTCTTAAGCCAAGAAAACAAAGTGAGGAAAAAAATCATGTTATATGGTATATACTATCTTATGTATTAAATAATCGTGGCCAAGATGAAGTAAGAAAGGATTTAAACCAGCATACCGGATATGAATGGGACAGAGCACTCATCAGTATGCAAAAAAAGTCTGTTTAAGGGAAGGATAATTTAAAGGTTATTTCAACAAAAGCAAATTAACTGCACAGAGTTCAATATCAGCTTCAGCATTACAACCCACCCTAAATATTAATGCAGAGAGCAAACAGCAAGTATTTTTAACACCTCTACAGCATGTGATGCTGGATCACAAAGAGTTTAGAAGAATCATTTAAAATGAGTTACTAAGCCCACTCTGAAAGAAAAATATTTATTGTTGCTTATAGGCTTTCTTTTGGAGGGAGGGTAGTTCTGCTGCATTGCAAGAACAACCTTTAATGTGATATTTTACCTCTGAGTCCCCATAGCTATCAAAATTCCTTCATTTATCATAAAATACTGACTGTAACTGCAGCAATTTAAACACCTCTACACAAAAATTGAAATTGCTACAACAGTGCTCCCAGAAGCCAGGACATGTGCTCTGGATAGATGTGTATGCACAGGGTTGAGTGGGCCAAGAGAATACCATCAGCCCTAACCTAGTACAGGCATCACTGCAAAATGCTGTGTGCCCTGCATGGTGTGCTGAACGACCAGGGGGATGCACTGGCTCTGACGGTCAGGAATGAACATGGAGGTGCCGAAGTGACCTGCCTGCACTGCAAGGGCTGAGGTCACTCAGCTGGATTCCTACGCATGTATGAATCTGGGGACAGCTGCCTCTGCAGTGCAGAAAGAACCCCCAGGACATTCTTAGGGGTGTTTTTCTGCCTTGTGACTCAGAGGCCAAAGCCAGAGCAAGAAGCAGACAGACTCTGCTCTTGGCTTATGGGAGCTGCTGGCTTTGGGCGCTTTCTCTGTGCAGGTTCCCTTTACTCTGGCTTCCTAGAGGATCCCAAGTTCCTGCTTTTAACAATATGAATTCACTGCCTATGTGAAGCATTGGAGCAATACACTCCACACCTGAACTGCTCTTTCTGTAAGCTTGTGCAAGCTGGAGGTGGGACACTGTACCAGTGGAGAAAGCTTCCCACTCCTTTGCTGAAAACTTTCCTACTTATTTCGGTACCACTCCTCACACTGCTTTAATCTCTTTAGAGGTTGCAAGAGTAGGGGCAAACACATTTCAGCAACTCTCTTAGTAACTTAGGTCACTGCAGAATTTGTTCATATTTATTTATAATATGTTAACATATCCTATGACCAACATACTTACAGAAGCTGGCACTGTTGTAATAGGCAGCCAAGTAGAAGCCTACTGAAAGCATATGCCGCACCAGTTTATAACAATTTACATTCCTTTAGCATTTTCTTTAAATCACGTGTGAATTGAACCCCTTTTTCATTGATTTAAACTGTTCAAGCAGAAGAGTTCATCATGTGTCTATATTTTCTATCGATGCACAGCAGTGCTTTTTTACATTGTTGCACAGAGCAGCTAAAATTATTTCAGTAAACAAAATTATTTCATTTTCCCATATATCACCATTACATTAGGTTGAAAGCTCAATATGTTTTTCAAAGCAAAAGAAATGCCAGGAATGACACACAGAGGCTTAATCTTCCAAACCTGCAATTGTCAAAGGAAACATAATTTTTTGGTTTTTACACAATTTATCCTGCCGCACACACTTAAAGACCTGTTAACTACTTCTATGTATGTGCTGAAATATTTGCACGCAGAAGCTAAATATGTGCAGAAAGAAATGCATCATTAGCTTCCACACGCACATTACTGAAAATTGGAACAAAATGCCCTAAGGAAAGGATCTCATGAATTTACAGTTGAAGTGGTCAAAGAGCAATGGCTAAAGAGCACCATTTAACCATTCAACAACATACTGTGCCTGCTGTTTGCTTTAAGCTTTTCTATATGGACTCCAACATATGTGTGGGTGTATGCATCTTCTGAGCAGAATGTGAATTAGGTCAGATAAAATACATATCGGCTCAACAGGGTGCCCCAAAACACTCACCAACCAACCCATCCATTGCTGCATTTGCCATCTTAAGCAAATTCAATTTCTTTCTTTATGATAAATAAGCCAGTTCAAAGTAGATAACATCTCACAATGAGTCCCAAAGCTGTAATTTAACACAAACCTAGCAGTTCTATTATACAACACATCCAGTTCATTAAAAACAACAAGCCAGCTTGTATGTGATCTGTATCACCACAAATCAAATGTCAGCAAACTAAGCTGCTGGGAAATGCATGGTCCAGTTGAAAGAAAAAAATATATAAGCAATGTAATCACCTGGAAGACAACTAATTTAGATTAAGTGTTCAGATAAAATTATGTTTAAGAGCCATTAATACTGGGATAAAAGCCATTTTCAATCAGTAAACTTAAAAAAGATCTTTATATAAATTATAGCATATTCATAGTAAATATAGTCATATTTAAGGCATTATTCAAAATATTTTTGAGTTTATTCAGCCAAATGGCTCATAGTATCAGAGGTCTAGTTAAGAGGTATTCATTTATTTACTGGAAATCTGTATAAAAGATAACAGAAATCTATTTACAAGATATAACTGAAATAATTTGGACTCGGTCCTTCATTTCATGAGCTGTCGGACACATGGCAACTCTCATTATCTTTAATGAGAAGCTTCCAAACCTCTTTAAAATATGAATACTGGGCACAATAGGACCCCAGCTGAAGCACCTTATGTATTTTAATATTCACACCACTACAATGCTACTAGCTGTGTTACATTACACTTGCTTCATTTTGTTCAATGGAAAGAATCTACCAGATTTAATGCTAATGAAATATTTTCTAAATTCCTCTAGGCTTAGTAAAAAGCAAGAGATGTGGCTGATACATACTGTTCAAGTGGTCAATTCTAGTTTTAAAGCAACAATATGTAACCTTTTCTTAGACGTTTACCATTTTAATTGCTCTCTCTAATCTAATTTTACATCTAATAGACCATTCAGAATGCTTTGCAAATATGTATACATATTACTGCAGCAATTTGGTTATGGCCTTACTGTCCACCTACTGAATTACTCACAATGTATTTACTGTCACAGCATCTGCATGTTCACAGGACAAGACCGGGGGAACAGAGTAGTGGCGTGTCACCAGGAGATTTCTGGCTCTTAAGATATGCAGTTTATGTGGCCATTCCATTTTCTGCTGCAAATAAAAAGCAATAGCTGGGTTATTTTGGTTTTCACATATATGAAACAGAGGTTCCAATTTGGCTCTCTAAATGCTACAGGCTATATCTTTTCATGGGACCATGACATCACAAAGTGTGGAAAGCATGACTGGTACAAATCACAGCCACTGACAGAAAAGGCCAAATCTACCCAGCAATGACTCTTGGTCTTTATTACGCCATCAAGCAAAAGGACATTTCTTGCAATAATCAGGGCTACATGACACCAGCTTAATAGGGAAGCGAAGGGGACAATATTATAATCACGATAACAAATCGTTGACACACCAAACAGAGCACAGCTGTATTTAATACAAGCTTACTCCATCCCTAAAAGAAAATCTACTTTATATTGCCTTATCATGATTCTAGAATGGCTGAAGGGGAACCAGTGCTCCCACTGGGCAGACACAGAGATCAGGATGTTTGTAAGAATCTGGCTACCTGGTGTGACGTTTGCTGTTGTGGGCCCTGATGTCTGGAGAGCAAAAAAGGCCAGAGGTATTGTGCCTTGCTCACAGTAGTGGTTATTGATGCACCGCTGGGAGAAGAAAGCCAAGCACTATTTTCAGCACTTCTTGGGGTCGCTACTCTTGGGATTTGTTATATTCGGGAGAGTCCTCACAGTCTTGTATGGGCATACGGGTACTATGGATGCTTGAATACAATATTCATTTCTATACAAATAATGGCAGCACTAGCAGAAAGGCAGTATGTTAATTAGCACCTAAGTGATCTGGAGGTACTATGACTTTGGCAAAGCCTGAGAAATGTCTCTGCCACGACACTTTCTCCAGAGACTTCCTGGCTTCAGAAGGAAGAAGCAGTAACTGACATTGCATGAGGAAGAGGATAGGTGCCATGCATCTTCCTCCACGCACGTATCTGGCTCTCTCTCACTGCAAAAAGGATAATATAAGGCTATGAGGAATCCTTAGTGGGTGTCCCCTACATCCCGGCTCACAAATCCCACCAAAGATCATAAGAGCTATCAAAGTCCTGGGAGATTATGTCAAGTGATTTCAAAGTAGCTAAAGATAAACCATCCTGCCGCAGACATTATAAAATCAATAACTGTTCATCGGGCAATTTCTATAGTGACATCCATGGTGTTCCTGAAACTGAGATCACTAGGGAAGAGGTGACTTTAAAGATTTGTTGTCTTTTTATGAAAAATTCTGAAGATTAAGGTCATACGCATCTGCACACAATAATTGACTCCAAAGAGAGGTAGCATTAAGAGCAAAAGTGTTTGATGAAGGTGAAAATTAAGACACTTTTTTTTGAGATACTCTTTCTCAGTTCTGGAAGCCTTAATGCACTGACTAGGTCCTGTTTCACAAGGGACCAGGGCACAGAAAGACAGATTTTACTTTTTTTTAATCTATGTACCATTTCTCCTATCTGAGCTTGAACAACTCCGTCTAGGTGTTAAAGGTCTAATGATAGAAGGTTATCTTGCCTATATAAAGCACAGAGAGAAATAATTATAGTCTAGACTAAAAATATCTAGAGAATGGAAATGTTGGATATTTCCTCCTACATAAATTTTGGGAAAAAAAAAATGTATACAAGAAATGAAAATTCTAAAATTTCATTTTGAGATCACCAAAAGCTCACTTTGTTTCAGTGTTTCCATATGTTTTCAAGAGCCTTCAGAAACCCCAGCAGTGAACCAGAAATGTGAAGCTTCCCAAAATACTCTGGGGTCAGGGAATGTATTAAGTCCTGGGTCAGGCCCCAGTGCCGTAGTAAGAGAAATGTGCCTGACAGGTTTCCAGCAATACCAAGAAGCCAGGAAGCCTGTGTGTGCTGCCAGTCCAAGAGGGAGGATGGATTGAGAGCAGTCTCTGTTATATTTTCAGTTGGGATGCTTTAATTCTATGGCAAGTGAATTTTCTCCTGGAAAATGACTGTGATGGCAAGTTCCCAGACCACAGTCCTGCTCTCATCTGAAATGCTTCCTTGAACAGGATGGACAGTGAGCAAAATCCTGGAGCCTTGGATCACTCAGGCTGATAAGGACAGAAGGGATGGGCTTCCATGGGCCAGAAAAAACAACAAAATACACTGAAATATGTCAACTACTAGGCACCAAGGAAACACAGACACCTTCCCCTTTAGGAGAGTGTGGGGTGCCAGCGTAGCTACTAAATTAGGTTTCAAAAATGTGAACAGTGTTTAACAGCCACCGCCTGCTGCCTCATGTATTGTGTGCACAAGGCTTCACATAATGTTGCACCCTGCAGAACTGCTGACTGGATTCTGAGATGTTTGGTTTGCAGCAAGGGAACTTGTGGATTAATATCTTATTATCATAAATTCATACATAATTCAGCAATTGGTTTTGACCAGGGTCCCAAGCCTGATACATTACACAAAACCTGTCTTAGGCCAAAACAGTTGCAGATTTCCAAGTAAGCTTCCAGTTGCTGGAGGGGGGAAGAGAAGTGTGACAAAAACCTGTTCTGTATAAAATGGACTTCTACTGTCAATGGACATCACTTGTCTCTACAAGTAGTGGTTAAGAGGAGCTGAACAGAGATGCTGATCAGTAAGTCATAAACATGGTACATACAGACACTTTTCCATATATTGTTTAGTTAGAAAAAGTATTGCAGAGTGTAATTTCCAATTCACAAAGGACTCCTGTTTAGCAGATCTTCAGGTCAGCAAGTGGTAATTTTGCAAAATTTCAGCATCACTGCATCTATCAGCTGCTGCAACAAACCCAGAGCAATCTTGAAACTCAGTTAATCTTTTTAACCACGTATTTCACAAGTTTAAGTTTCACTCCTTAATTGTAGAGATCTTCCTATCAACTATGAAGCATTCCATCTTAACATGGTCCATATCTTGAACACCACCACTTCAGCTTACTTTGACATAGACATGTATTATAGGGTGTGAATACCATGTATCATGCCAGTTACTATGTCTTCAGCAATCAGTAGTCTTAAGTTTGCTGCTAAATAAACAAAGGGAGAAAATTTTGTGCAGACATTCATTTTAGGTGCTCTGTTTTGGTGACTTACAGAAAAAATAGAATTTTTTCTGTGGATTTGCACAGATACCAGTTACGCTGTCCTGTGCTTACATTTCTTTTCTGGAAAACCGTAAGTCATTGCTCCTTTAGGAAAGCTAAAAAATGATGTGACCAAGAAGTGCATAGTTGTGTATTTGCCTTACCTGAGAAAGGACACAGAAGCAAGGCAAGCCTTTGGATACAAAACATACCACACACCACTCTCAACCGAAGTTGACAGCACTATTCCTTCAGCATAAATTATGCTGGAAATGAAATGAGAAATTACTACTTTTCCAGTTTCTATACACTGAGAAGTGATACAGAGTATGAAACATTGCTTCTCAGGTAAAGCAGCAGCCCTCGCCTCTGACTCTATACTACAATCACCAATGAAATATAATTGCTGGCAAGAGAGAAATTAAAAAATGAAGCAGTGGACTAAGCATGAAACTACAAGCAGGCACGCAGACAGGGAACCAAAGACAAGTAGTCTTTTCACATGGATTAGCTTGTTTTTCTGTGCTATCTTACCACAATTAATACTATATACATCAACAACTGTAAATATAAAGAGAAGGCAAGTCGTTTTGGTAGGCTACTGCTACTGACTTTAATTGGAGCAAGGCATGTCATATTAATATCAGGCTCAGACACTCTAATCCAAGTAAACTTTAAGTTCTTCATATTCATTATGCTTTAAATACTTTTTTTTCCCCCATAACTTCTGTTTCTGAATAAGGTTGGAGCATTAGAATGGCACACTCACATATTTTACATTACCACTGTGAATTCCCAGCATATGCTTAGTCCTGTTTCCCAAGGAACTTTGTGCTTTCTCATTTTCAAGACACCAACAACTTATAAATTCTGGTAGATGCCTATGGCTGAGCGCAGATGATGTTGATATGACTCAGGGTGTAGCTTAGACTCATGTCAACGCGAAGCTGCAGCCTGGTACAGAGCAGGAGGTGTGTGAGGTGGCAGCAGAGCATCCAGGACAGCTTTTTCTCTCCTCACTCATGTAGGGCTGTAATTTCCACCTGCACTACGCAGTCACATGAGGCTGACAAGACAATTCCAGAAGCAGTTTAAAATGGTAAAAGCAAATGGTATGCCTCTCTGTACAGCCTTCCTCCACCAACCAACTTAGCAAATATTGTACATCTAGATTCTGATCACCCAAATTGTACTGTTGAAGATTTCCCATGCTGTGCACCACATCTACCTCCTCAGCTACAAAATGCTCTAAGAGTATGTGGAAAAGCATTTCTCACATAGAGAAACACTTTCTTTTTACCTTTCGTTTTTTCTACATGTTTTGCTTTCAGAAGTAACTCTTCAGCTTCCATGTGATCTTTGCTATGACTCGATTCACTGTGCAGCTGAAAAATAAGATTAAAATCCTGTGTATACCTATATTATATCCCAGCCTTTGTTATTCTTTGCAGTCCCAGGAGCAGGAGCTGGCATTGCTCAGAACAAAACTGTATTCTGAACTTACAGAAACTAAAAGTCCTGTTCTTGAATGAAATTTTTAGACCCCATCTCTGAAAACTAAATGCCAACTGGAAACCCAGCCAGGATACAAAGACTAGATAGCACTGTCCATCTCAAGCCACTTCTCCCAGCATCTCAGACTACCCTGTGTAATTAGCAAGTCAGTTTATCTTGTAGGTGATTTGTGTATGGTTTGGGATAGGCCTGCTTGGAAGACAGGGGTTTGCAACTGACTTTTTTCATTCCAAAATATTTTTAGCCCATCTTTTACCTGAAAGTTTACATATTAAACCCAATTAAAAATGCACATTGTCCTTTAAAACGAAACTCAATATAAGTCACTCTCCTTTTATCTCTTCGGTGCAGTGGTACTGCTAGAGAGAGATGTAATTAATGAAGACAACCAGAAAGTTTTCAGTCTTTCCTCTTCACAATATAATAACAATTATAGTAATGTAGTGGTTTTGTTAAATGAAAATCAAGCCAACCTAGGCCTGTAAATGTTACTTCACAGGCAAAGAAATCCTTATTATTATTCCCTAGCTGCTGCTGCAATTCTTTCAGAGAAGTTTTATTGCTGCAATATATATTCTCTGCCTGCTACTAGATTTCTGTGCTGTTTACGGAATTTGAATGGTGTATTAGACTAAATTCTTCACCCTGCCTCTTTCCAGAAACAGAGATCCAAGACAGATGACTTGATGGAAAGAAAACCAAAAAGAAATAAAATCCCTAACACTTTCAAATTAAAATTCGGTAAACAGCCACATTCACATCAGATATCAAATTCTCTGCTGACCTCTGCTGAAGCTGTTGTGGGAGCAAGAGCAAGGAAATGTGGTCAGGCAGCTGCAAGTACCACGTTACCCTGAGCCCCAAACTCAGAGCCTTTAAGCTGTAAGGATGAAGCACCAGAACTGTAGTTCTGCAAACTTCAGAGCACCTGGGTGAAGGTAGTCTTCAGCTCTCCTGAGGGATGATCCCTGAAGTCTCAGTTACACCCAGGTAGCTGTAGTCTGCATTCCCCCAGCCACCACCCTCCACAACTGGCTCCTGGCACTGAGGGACAGGCATACAATGGCCACTGTTGTCTGCTGTGAGGAGGAAGAACAGGCAAGTTGGCTGAACTGGCTGCGTTGGCAGCTGGAGGCAGGGCGAAGATGATGACTTTTCCTGCACTTGCTTGTTATCTGCAGTAATGAGCAGGGTTCCTGCTGAACTCATGATCTGCAGGGTGGGAAATCCCTGCCCTTCACAACACTTTGTCCTGTGGGGGCAATAAGGACTCTGAAGAGCTGATGCTGTGATATCGGCCTCGTTCTCAGGAAGGCAAAATCCAGTTTTGCTTCCATAGCTTTGTAGCCTTGAGCCCACACAGGCTTTTAAACTCTCTGGTGCAAAGTCTGTCTTTTCCTCCCAGCATATCTCCCTATTTCAGCAGCAGAAACTGAGCCCATTCAGCAGCATTATGCTAGACATCAGAACACACTCACCTTCCACCTTCTTCATAGTTTTAGGACTCCTTCAAAAGGTATGTTACAGCAACAAAAGGCAGCACAAACATATCAAGTCTTAAAGCTAAGAAATGTAAAAGTTCAAACCCCATCTGAATAATAGTCAGTGTCACTGACTATTCTTAGTGTCTTCCAACTATAGCGTAACCTCACACGAACTCCAAGGCCTTGTATGGAATATAGGAAATAATATTTAGAAGATAAAGAAAAATAATCTTTGGCACATACAATAAGACTACATCTTATGAATAAAAACCAGCACTGTAAGGAGCATGTTAACTCCATACCAACCTCTAAAACAGCAATATCCAATAGACGAGCACCCCTTTCTATTCCCTCCCTCATTTGCTGACTCCCAGTGCAGGTGCACCTCCAGTGAGCTCCTCCTGTTCCGGGCCAGCTCTCCTACTCCACGCCCTAACGAAGCCCACATCTCAGATGGTTTCAAAGTATGCAGTAGCTAAAGGGCAGGACCTTAACTCCGTTTCCTCTTTTTCCAAACAAGAAGTGCTTCTAATGAAAGAGTGTCCTCAGCACAGGCCCAGGAGTGTATGGGCTCACTAAGTAAAATCCATGCCAAGGGGGTTCAGTCCATCTGGTCTGAAATGTCATTCCCCTCTTAAACAGTTTATTCCTACTTAAGCAAACAATTCTGAAATGCGTACAGCAGCTCCTAGGGTGCCACAGGAAGAAAACAGGTAGACATTTTTATACAATGGAGCCTTCTTCCACATCCTACATTTCAGGAGGGATGGGGGCAGGGAGTGCCTGCCTTTCCCCAGGGTTTCTCTCCATGTGGTAGACAGTTTATGTAAATAAAGTCATGCTGTGGCATTCCCCTTGTTCAAATGGGAGCAGACAGCATCGTTCCCCACAGCATTTTGGGCCCCAGGGCTTATGTCTAAAGCCAGAATAACTCTACTGAGTTCAGTGGAGTTATACTAACATTAAAATGGAGGAGTCAGAATCTTTGAATCCTCCAGCCTTGCTAGCGTTATTTTATTTATTCAGCTCGTCTTCCCAGAAAACATCCAATTTAGATAATAGCTAGTGGGAGAAGCAATCCCCTTTAGGGATCAGCAGTGGTTGTTATATGATTTCTTAACAACTACTTTCTCAGCAGCAAACAAGTCTGCTACAGAAATAGTTCTTTTGTAGCATGTGAGAATACAGCTTCCAGAACTAGTTAGATGTATTAGAGCTGAGAAAAAACCCCCAAAATATTCATAAAGCAAGATTAAATAATTTGTAACAAATGCACAGTTTACTTGGCCTCTTTTTCTCTTGGTTAGATTGTGCTTTTTAACCACAAAAGACAGGAGACAGTGCACTGATGGACCCCAATCTAAAAGAAGGGATGAAAAAAGCTCTTCATGTAATAATTTACTGCTGATTACACTGGACTGCTTGGTATTATGAGGCTGTAGCGCTGTTTGTAACAAACATGGCTGCTGGCACACAACTCCTAGCAATGCTTACGCTTCTGCCTACCAATGGTACTGCCTTGCACAATTCTCCGGATGCCAACATATGTTTTTACAATTAGAGCAATTTCACAATTTCTTCTTTCTCTGAGATTTGTTTAAACTGTACTGTTTTCTTGACAAACCTCAACATAACTTCACTACATTCCTTAAAAATAGCTAGGAAAGGAACATAGATTTTCAAATTAAAACCAAACGAAATACTTTTATGTAACTTTTGGAGATTTAAATTTAAATGCAGAGGGCATATCTAGGTACTTATATGACATCTGAATGCATACAGAAACATGCTCAAATTTCAAGCAAATATGATTTGCATTTCTAATAGTGAGGAAAAAAGTCCAAACATTTTAGGGCCACTGGAAATGGTTAATAACATAGATCAGTGCAATTAAATCTGATTGGATTCTTCAGCCTCCTGGTATCACATGTATACCCATGGATAAGAAGGTCAGAGTGGGATCTTGTGGCTTTTCATCACTCAGTGGTGACAAACTGCCCGGCCTATAGTACTGCTGTGATGGCAGTGGTCTGGGCTGATTGAGGGTTATATATCTCCACACGCAGAGTTAATGATTCAGTAGGTGGTTTTCTATTAACCGTTCCACCGATGAAACGGAAAAAACAAAATGAATTTAACCAGTCTTCTTTTATTATAGAATTTTCCGCTAAAAAATCAGAAAAGGAATAAAACTAAACCTCTCTGAATAACATTTATTAGAAACTCTGACATTTCTCATTAGCTACTTTGTCATCAATTCACTTCTCTTTATTTCAGTGTGCCTAAATTGAAGCGTACTTTTTGACAGCAGTCAGGAAATCTAAGAAATGTGCAAGGAACACATTTGTAGGACAAGCTATCCAGTCACATGAGGTCAGTTTTGTGGGCCTGCCTGGTTCTGCTGGTCACGCAGACCCAACACTCCTCCATAACTTCATCTGAAGACCAGCTCTGGCTGCTGCCCACATTTCAGGCCACAATAGAAACATCTTAAAGAAATAATGCTTCCTGGGTTTGACTCAGCATTTTAACAAGAACCTACAGTGTGGAGGCTGCCAAGTGCAGGTAATAAATTCATTTCCCACATTTATTAGTTCTGTTTGTTTTATTTGGTATTGATACCCTTCCTTTTTTAGGACTCTGTTTTAAATCACTGTCAAATACTTCTGAAGAGTCTTCATTGTATTTTATCTTCTGATTGCAGAAGCAAAACAATTTCCTACTGACAGCTAATAAAATATCAACCAGCCTTCACTGCTCATACTGCTACTGCGTATCATGATACTGGATGCAGCTGCACAGGACAGCAGGCAATGATACACTGTAATTGACAGCAAGGGGAGCGCCTTTCTCAGTGCATCACAGTCATCCCTACACTGATGAATACAAAAAGTATCATTTGCAGATTACTCTCGGTCCTCCTTAGGTGTTTGGCTCTGGCAGATCTTTTAAGAGCAAAGGAAATTTATCCTTTACAGTTACTACTTGCCTATTTATTAATTTTCTTGTCCTAAACTCACAGTATCATTCCTTATTCTCAGTAGTGGAGTAGCCCATACAGACTAGGACACATTGTGCTAGACAGTCTAACAAATTTTAAGGTAGAGATGGCTGTTCTCCAAAAAAGCTTATAGTACAGAAGAAGGAAGCTATTTTCAGCAGAAAATAAATCTAACATTTTTCAGAAAAGATGTTATATTCACTGAATGGATTTTTCTCTTGCCTCTTTTTTTGGTTTTGTTCAGGGTTTTTTTTTGAGATTCACCATTTATGGACTGAGGTCTATGCATATAATCCCAGCTCTCTGAAAGTCTGTAGAGGAAACTGAGGCAGCTATACCTGCATTATTCTAACTCAGTATGCACACTGTTCAATAGTGGCTGTAGCTCCTGAATCAACTGATTTTATCTCCCACCCTAAAGCATGCCTCTTACAGCTGACAGTTTGTACCAGACTTACTCCAGTATCAAACAGGTTAAGGTAAGCACCAATATATACTAGTGGTGAAGGCATTAGTTGGGTGCATCAGCTCTCTCCAGCCTCGTATGATTTTAGTTTACCCATCTGTATAACAGAAATAATAGCGCCTTCCTGTTTTATTCAAATGCTGCTGAGATATTAGGAGATGTGATGATAGGAGACAATCAACTGCTCTTGTAAAAGAGAGGCCACATAATTATCTTGGTCAAGAATAAGGTATTTTGCTCCCAGGATATAAATAAGCATAAACTACAAACTGGAAGAAATGCTTGGAGTTTTCAAAATGTTAATTTGGTTGCCAGAGTGAAATTGTAAGAGTAAAAACCAACACCAATGTAACTACCCTACTCCTGCAATTAACTCCTCTCTTCAGAAGGCAGGAAAACATGGGTAGTATGTAGCAGTAACCCAGAATTACAGCTCACATGCACTAGCTTTCTAAAATGTCCTAAAAGGAAACCAATAACTATTGGATAAAAAGAAAAACTCTGACAATAAGGAATTGATTTCATCTGGAAAATTAGTCAGCAAAGTAAAAAGGAAATAGAAAAATTAAAAGATGCTTATAAAAACCACAAGAAAAATTCAAAGCATACACAGCAGAGACGTTATTCACAACTAAGACAAGATAGAAGAATATGCCAACAGAAACCTTGTGAAATTGCAGACACAAATACAAATAATGCCCAGCCCTGCAGAAAAAGATCTGGGCGCCCTGGTCAACAGACGGATCAAAGCCTGGAGCAGACTGGTCTGACCCCAGAGCCGATCCCATTTGGAGCAGGATTTTGGACTAGAGACCTCCTGTGGCTCTTTCCAACCTGAATTACTTTGAGTTTCTTCTGTGAACCACACAAACAAAGAAAATTTGTCTAGCAACTTGTTATCTATTTAGACAGTCTCCTTGGCCTAGCACAATACCATCCTACCACTAAACACTGGAAGATACTATTTGTGGAATGCTCAGATGCTGCTGATAATTCAAGCCATCCCATGGACTATATATGCAATACATTCTGGGTATATTATACCTTCAAGTACACATTAACTCATGCATATCACATCCACATCTACAGTATCATGGGAGTAATGATTATTTTACAAAGACCTTTGGACTCACAGGGATACTATTAACAATCTTATCAAAATCCTTGTCACTAACACAGCCCAACCCTACTGACATCTTACATTGCCTCCTAATAGCAAAACCTCCTAATGCAAACTTGCATTAGTCTTTGTGCCTTCTTTGAAAAGCTTTAAAAAGAACTGTAAGAAATTCATGCAGGTTTTGAAGTTTTCAGATTACTAGAATTGTGTCAGCAGAGAGCTGTTTTTGAGCAATGGCAAACACAGGATGTCATACTTATTATGAGGGAACTTCTGGAAAAAATTTACTTTAGGAAACACTTGCTGATTTCCATTGACTAGTTCCACTGAATTGCATTTCTGCGGCATGCACAGCCTCATAGGAAACTATGCAGACAAAGAGCAACAACCTCTTTGCTGCTACTCTGTTTGCAGAGGAAGTAGTTATCATTTTGGTACTGTTCTTAGTGGCAAAGGTTGAGCTAATTTAAAGAGGGGACAGGTTTGTTGCTATTCAACAGGCAGAACCTTTTTGCTGTTTGTTGCAAATATCCTGCCAACTACACCAATTTCTTGTGAATGAGTGATTTAGGTCACTTAAAGAATCACCATAAAAGGTATTAGCAAAAGTGGGTTTAATATGAATTTATAAAAGTGTGACTTAACAAAGTTCAATGACAAGGTTCACTGTATTATTTACTCATGGATGAAACATGCAAAGAAAAATTGAGTTAGAATCGATTTAGAAAGATTTACTCTGAAACCAAAGACCCAGAAGGGTAAGGCAGGCCCTCCCGCTGAGTCACGAGGTTCAAAGTGCACTCCCTTGCTTTCTAAACTCCTCATGGAGCTTAGGTGCATCTAGGTCCAGTCTTAGTCTCAGGCTTGGACAATGATGTATGTCTAAAGGAATTATCTATTTGGAATTCATTAGTATTAATTTAGCATGCTATCAGCAATTTGCCAAGGATCTGTTGCAAATAAGAGGTCTCCCTGCCTTGGGTAAGGAAGGATTTTTCAGTCTCAGGTAAGGAATCTCAAACCTTGAGAGGCATCCCAACTCAAATGGAGATTGCCACCATGCCTCCACCCTGCCTAGCACGGGAAGCTCAAAGGCGGCTCACTTAGGCTGTCCTATTTATGGGGTAAAGTGGTTGGCTCATAGTCAAATTGCATATGATGGGAAAGGTATGCATGAGCCTCCTTGTACCCACAACTTTCTTTGTTCCTTTAGAAATAAGTCTTGGAAAAATCATGCGCTATCCATGTGTTACTCGCATGATTGGTGTTCCAAGCTCATATGCATCAATGCTCAGTGGTTCACTCTGTTCCTTTATAGGTTTCCTGGAGGAGCTCTTGGCCCAGCTACAGTTCAGGCCTTTAAGTCCTTTGGAGCCTGTGCCAATCTACTACTAGTTTGGTTAAGGGGGTTGAGTGTATCCATCACACACGTGAATCTGTGCAATACTTTCTTTATCCCATTTTCAGTAAGAAAGGCCCATACCATCACAGAAGTCATCATTAAGCATGAAGCAACTATAGCTTGTTCAGATGTAGCACTGGATACACACAAATATCAAATGCTATTTGTATGATACCCTTCATTAGCAAAGGTTAGTTACACCTCTTGAACTTCTAAGGTCCTTGGTTCTTATCTGTAATTATGCGCTAGCTTGCCCTGCTGCACATGGAAATTGCACTGATATCTTTAGAACTCCCTTAGACCTCGGAGAGCAGGTTTGATTTAAATTACACAGATATCACTGACTACCTCAGGAACCCTGAGATCAGAATTTGCTGTCTATTATTAATAACAAAAGGATTCAGAAAAGATTTGTCATGGAATGTGAAGCAGGACAAACTGTGCCTCTTGGCATGTCATCTCTGAGTAACAGATTTACTTCAGCATATTATCTGAATAAAGGCCTCATATGAAACCCATTGAAGGCAATGAAAAGATGCTCAGGGAACATCCAAAATTACAGCACTACATACTGCATTACCTCCCCTACAGCTGAACCATTCCTGGAGCACAGCTACCAAGCAAGAGGTTTGTAGAGGTTAGGCAGAAGGCTAAGTCGAGAGAGATCCTGAGGATTTGGGGCTGGACTGAAGAAATGGAAGAAGCCCAAGGACTAGAGATGGCTATCTCACTTGTCAGCTTAAGGGATCCTAAAACTAGGTAGCAGTGAGACTCATAAATCATAGTCTATTAGTAACCACTAGTACATACAAGTGGTCATAGCTAATTATAGTAAGGAAACTGATGGTTGAGTGAGTTGCATGTGGTTGTAGTCTGAGTCAAGATGCTAGGGACACCACTTGCATCCTGGGAGGAAGAATCCAGCTGGAGCTGGGATTTTTTGGAGGGCGAGGATCAAGCTCTCCTTCACCTTTACTGGATGATGCTCTGGAGGAGGAAGTGGAGCACCTGGGAAGAATATTAAAAGCTTCTCCAACTTCTGTGACCACCACCTGCCATGCCATCTGCTGCTGCAGCTAGTGCCACCTGGGCAAAGCACTGCTTGGATGGAGCACCTGGAACAGCAATGACAGGAAGGGCAGTGATGAGACCCCATCAGCCTAAAGCCACCATGGCCTCTAGAAACTGCAGGCAGAACTTTTCCCACTCTGACCAGGTGAACGACAGCCATCAAACACACTGCGGCCACCAGTATTGAGCGAGTGACATCCGACAGCCCTGACGTTATATCTCTGTGCATAACTGTATTTTTCATATGCTAGGTGAGGTGGCATGAGTTCAGATATTGACTTTTATTCTCTGGCTATTAAAAAAAACATATTTTCACATATTTCATATAACTGTCTGCATTTCAAGAATACTTTTAATTCAATAAGAAATACCACAGATAGAAGTTCTCTGAACTGATTTGCGTATCTGCATTCTTGTTCACTTACATAAAAGACCTCACCAATTTCAATGCTAACTCTATGATAAAAATATATTTTAACTACAAACAACTGTTAAACACCAATATTTTCAAATAAGCTTAGATTACATTTCAAAGTTACTCTAATGAATATACTATCCAATATTGTCTGACATGCATAGAACCAAATTCAGTCATCTCAAAGGGAAATTGATATGCCTTATGATGTTGATCTGGACACAATTTGTTCGATTTTGCAGAAGCACAGAATGGAATTATGCTGCTTGCTAACTTCCTAACATGGTTTTTGAGGTTAGAAAACAGCTGTTTGCTTTGCAGCAGAAAAGCCAAACCTTAGATTTAGCAGATTTAGCTGTGGCTAAATGCTGTTTCTGTGTATGGAGAAGGTGAGAAAGACAGTAAGTCTGACCACAAAATTGCTTTTAACTACCTCTAAACATCACTTCAAGATACTGCTTTGATTTACAGAACATGCAGCTTGGATGAATAGCAATAGTGTAGCTTGGTTATCACGTGTATTGTCAGGTTACAGTGAAGTAAAAAGTACCTTAAACTTGTACAGAAGGGAAGAGTCTCTTTAAAGCTCAAGGAACTTGAGCTCACAGGAGAAATATCCTCCAAGGCTCAAGTATATCTTGTTTCCAGGTGACTAACTCAAAGTAACATGCTTTCTGCCGCATTACAATTTATGGGTTAGTAAAGGAAGAAAAATATTTTGGTTCCACATGTGTCAAGTAATCTGATTCATAAACAGGAACTATAAACAATAAAATGTTGCAGAAGATAAAATACAAATGGTCTAAATGTTGTAAGCAGAGCTGGTGAAAGGTCAGATTTTTGGATTAAGAAAAATTTCAGACACTAACCTCAGTAAGAGCCAGATTCTTCTTGATAATATCAGAATATTATTGATGAGAAGGATAAAAAGGATAAAAAACTTACAGCCACACAAGAGTTACTGTGGCTTTTTGAACAGGGCTGTTCAAAAAAGCCACAGTTTTCATACCCTGGAAAACAGGCCCAACACTTGCAGATTTGCCAGGTTACCACATGGGAAACCAGTTCATGAAACCTAAAACTGAAAAGGAACCAAGCCAAATGCCATATGGTCAAACTGCCAGTTCAAATGCTTTTACAAGTCTTGGTGTCCCTTTGGAAGTCTGGGTTGAGTGAATTCTTCCTCCTGATCAAATACTGTGTCAGGCATTTACAAGGTCAAGCCTTGGGAGCACTTCTCAAGTTAGAGAGGATGTCTTTGACCTTAATTCATTTATTTTTTTAGTGCAAGTTCAGTGATTACCAGAATTACATCGGACATACTCAGCTATTAAATGTTTGCAATACAGTACCCTCAGGGGAAGCTAGAAAAAGGTAAGTAACATAGGGATGTGATGAAACGAAACACAGTCGTCTTCAAGCGCAGAAGCATGGTGACTTACACAGCTTGATACCAAGAGGTGCTTCTGGGCAGCCTTCCAAAAGACAGTATTAATTAGCAAGTATATCTAGGCCCCGATTTTACAGTCCTCCAGTAATCTTCAGACTCGCAAGAGACTGCAGCAGCCTTGGCAGCTATCATGTAAAATTCACATTTCACAAAGAAAGCTGTCCTTCATGCTTCCCAGCTGAAAGGAATAGCAAACCACAAGAACTTTCTTTTCCTGTCTCATTTCATCAGTTTTGACTTCCAGCAATCACTCCCATAAGACTTTAAACATGTGCTGAACGATGGCTGCATAGACTTTCCAAACAGTTCTGAGTGATACATATCTGGCAAAGAGTCCAGATTAAAAGCCATCACATGTATCAAAGCTTCTGTATTAATAGTAATTTAGTAATAAACTGATAGTAATTTAATCTAACTGGCCATTTTCTCTCTTTTTTATCTTATTAAAAAGATCAAGTAGTGTATATATTGAAAATGCTCTGTTCCATTGTGGTTTCTTTATAAATATGTTTCTCTTTCGGTGAGGTTACAGAGCACATCATAAAATTTTCATATAACTGAAATGAGCTGCGTAGGGTAAAAGTAAATGCCAGCAGGCATCTAAATATTGTAGCATCTGTTATATTTTACACTCTGTGATCACAAATCTTGTAAAGCTTCACTGCATTTTAGTGGTATTCTTCACAAACTATTGAAGATTGATGGCTAGTGTAATTGCCATATCTGATATGCTATCATTTTTAATATACTGAACTACTGCAACTGCCCCTTTCTTTTGTACTATCAACCTATGTCTGTTTTCTGTTTTATGTTTCCATAAAGAGCATGTTGTACCAGTAGATAGTTATATTACTACCAACTAATATTTTTACACATCGTAGTGTTATCTTAATTTTCACTGCAATATATTATTATAGGTAAGTACAGACAACACATGATAGTATGCAGCAAAATAAATCATGACCTTTCCTTTTGTAAACAGCTAACTCTACACATTTCAAAGGTTGGGTTGGTTGGTTCTTTTACTCTTTCTTATTGGTTATTACCTCTACTTTCAAGATAAGACTGGGTCAAATAGGTAAGGCTGATGAAAATGGACTTCTGAATTTCATACACATTTGTACATTACATTATCCAGAAAGAACAGCAGTACCTGTACATATGTAAATTTCTAATCAAACTGGAAGTTGCTAAAGTAAAAAACACAAACTGGAGTTAGAAGGAGATCAAGAAACAAAATACAGTTACTTACATAATGAATATCTATTTAGAAGTACAAACAACTACCTCACCATCTTTCCATCCATCCTGTTGACTAACGATGTGCATGATTTGAAGAAGAAATTAGTCTTAAGGAGTAGCACTAGCACCTAGTTGATCAATTCAACAGAAAGCTCATGAAAGAGAAGCAGATCAAGTACATTTCCCTAGCTAATCAATTGGAGCTCTCATTTGTCAATCCCAGCCAGGCCCATTACTCCAAAGTGCATTTCAAATATGTACAACTGTCTTTGCTTTAATTTCTAAATAAATATAAAATTTCTGCTAGTGATGAAAGCACTGTGTCAGTCAGAGCTGTTGACTTCACAACTAAGAGAAAGCTTTTCATTTACAACAGGATGCAGTTTGCCATTGAGCTAGCAGTTCTGACTTAGAGGTATGAGAGGTTTAAACCAAGAAACATGACCTGCCCTTTGATTAGTTGTCTGCAGACAGAGGGTATACAAACTTTGGTAAACACCTAGTGTAATTTAAGCTAAAAGCTGGCAGTGGGAACCTGCATATGAATCCTTCTTCACACAAAAATCACAGCTGGCTACAGCTGAATTCTCCATAGGACTAATAATTTCTTGGTTTGCAAGAAGATGCTCACAGAGGTCTCCTGAGAGCAAAAATTTCTGTAGATCATTTAAGCTCATTCATTTTACTCTTAGAGGGCTTGTAAATGTGTATTAGCACTTATAGGTATAATATATTCAGAGGAAAGGTGTCAGTCTTTGAGTAACAAGCCAAAGTCTTTTGCATCTTTAATAAATGACTCCATGAACAGTATACAAAGTCACACATTTCTCATTAACTGAAAAAATGAGAATGCTTCAAAACAGCTAAAGAAATATTAAAACACTGAACATCTGCAGAGATATGGTTTAATGAACAAAGACTATTGAAGGCACTCACTGTCCTATTTTCCACTAAGTTGACAGACAATGCCCCAAAACTGCCTTTCATATCCAACATTAACGAATAAGCTAATCAGAGCAGAACAAACCATTTGTGTATGACTTTAAAATAAAGAATGGCAAGTATAGTTCTGCAACATATGTAGTGTTTTGTTTTTGTTTTTAAACAAGAGAATGATTTATTTTGCTAAAAATGCACACACTTATGCTGAATAGTCTGTTCAGTATAAAAATGCCCAGATTTGTCTAAAATTACCGTACATTTTGTATGAGCTGCAATAAACTCTATAATTGTGAACTCTGGCCAAAAATCTTTTCAAAGCTCGTAAGATATAGCTTGCCATAGCTCTGCCATTTGGCCACCTAGTTTGTTTTCTATGATGAACCTCAGTGTACCTATCAGTCTAGCACCAATAGGTGCCTTGCAAAAGCGTCCTTTTAAAATGTTCCACAATACTATTCAGTACATTTTCTGCAGTGGCTAAGCTTTACTCCATAAAAAAATTCTGTATCTGGTTAAAATGCCTACTGCATGACACAGTAGAAATATTTTATTAGAAATAGATGGCCATAATAGAGTTGTAAAAGAAAGGATGCTTACTTTGAACTTACTTTTACCCAGAACTGAATTTGCGGCCATGACATTTCATGGCTCCTGTTGGAAAGAGATCTGAAAATATGTTTGAGGAGATATTTTTAACTTTGTCTTCTGTGATCATTTGCTTGAATCTTGTATCCTTTCCATCTCTTTTAAACTGCCAGCTTCTCGGGGCAAAAGCTTCCATCTTACTGTTGTATGTTTCCCATGTGTATGTTCTGGGACTAGTCGTGGCATAATTTGGGACTTCAGTGATTGAATGACTTAGTACAAATGACACACTATGTTAACAGAAACAATTCTAAATTATAATAATTATTGTAGTAATTATTTTTTAGTAGAAGCCATCCATGAAAATATACGTACAAGCCTGCATTTAACATTTAGTGGATTCACCACACTTTTTTCTAGGCAATGAAATTATAGAAGACTAAAGATAATGAACTCAAAATTAGATTGATGGCAACTGAAACATATCCAAACACACTAAAATAGAGCCTGTTAAAATAAAAAGTTACGGCACTCTTTTTTAAACACAGAGCTTGATCACGTAGTTCACTTTATTTCTGAACCATTCCCAGGTAAGCAGGCTGTAGGATGTTTAAACCAGAGACACCACATACCCATTCTCCTCAGTGGTCTGGGCTGCCCAGACAGATGACAGACAGGTAACATACTGGAAACATGAACAGTGATCAGTCACTTCACTCAAAACCTACTTTTTACCATAAGAAACACAGATCAAGCAGGGAGCTCTGCTCACAGAGGATAAAACCACCATTAAGCACTGAATTAAATTACAGTGGATCACTGAATTAAATGTTCAGAAATCTTGGTGGGGATTTTTTGTTTAGGTTTTGGTTTTGGTTTGGAGTTTGGTTTTTTTTTCCCTATAAGAATTCCCTAGTCCAGTTCACTGTGGAGCTGCAAAAACAGCCATGCTGAACCAGGGGAAGGGCTGTATTTTTTTGGCACAACTACTTGTTTATGCCAGCTTAAGGTCCCTGTGAAACTACTGCTCCAGAATAAAAAGCCATTTTTGCACTAGAAGGAAAGACAGTGAAGCGAAAGACTTCACCTCTGAGATGAATTTAAACAATGGTGTCCATCTGTGCATAGGGAGTTGAGAGGCTCAGAGGCACAAACATGATGTCTTATCAAGCTGTGGCATTTATGGGAGAAATTTAAAGTTTGTATTATTTGCATTGCTGACTCAGTTATAAGGTATGAAGAAATGCTAATCTTTGTACTCTTTGTTTTATGCAGAGGGTATAGGACCTCACTGATGTTCCACTGAAAAAGGAATCGATTGTGCAGATAAAAAGTTTATATTGTGCAACTTATGACCTGCCGTTTGTTGTTGTTTGAACAAACCCAAACTAAGTCTGCTGATCACTGAGATGAAAAATGTCCCTGTGGCCACTGAAGGACAACTCCTCACCCTGGAGGAAGGAAGCACAAAGGAGGAACTGAACATTAACCATGTCTTCCTGAGCTGCTGCTGGGTCAATATGAGTACAAATACCATAAATGCATGAAGGTGGCATCTCAGTATGCCAGAGGACTGGACCTGAGACAGGAGACAGGCACCTAGGAAAACTTAAGGTCTCACATCAAAGATTTAAATTTTCTCTAGTCTCTCTCCCCACTTCCTCTCCTATATCATGGAATTAGTAATTTTATTAAGTTCCTTCAGAATGGAACAATGAGAATTAATGGAATTAGTGTTTGCAATGTGTTTTAACAACAAGCAGCTAAGTGCTCTTGCAGTTATTGATAAGCCTCAAAATCTGCACAGATGGAGGACTTGGTTCTCAAGAGCTAGGAGTATTTTTAAAAAGATGTAGATCTTGTTAGAATATATTGGGGAAACTAAGCAGAGTGAGTAATGGTCTTATGTGCACTGCCATGTCCAGAAGACTTTATTTACATGATCCCATCATTCTGTTGACAGATTCAGCAGCTGCAGTATCTAATGCAAGACTGATATGATTCTTCATGTGTGTATGGGGTGGGGGGAGGAGGGGGAGTAAAAAAAAAAACCCAACAAAAACATGGAGAGAAAAAGGGGGAGGTTCCAGGAGCAGTACTATGTTAACAGTCCCATTGGGAATGGAGTGTGTCTGACCACTTGATGTCAGACTTGACCCACATTTCAGTGAGCCTCCAGGGCAACAGAAGCTTCAGCTGAATTTGATACAAACATTACTACACTTGAAAGATGTATTTTGAAAGACATTTCTTTGGAACACAAGTTGTGGAAGGTCAAACATAGGGAATAACATGAAAAGCAGCATTTAAATCTTTATCTACTCAGAGGAGATGAATAAACCTCCTCAGGGCAAGAAACTGCTCAAATCTTAATTATATTGAAATCCTAAGAGCAAAACATGCCTTCAGTTTGTAGGGAAGCTTGCAAAGACCACATCTCAGGCCTGCACCTTGCACAGCCCTCCAGAAATCAACCAGACAGAAATCTGGCACCCATCAGTCCCTCAGCCTCGTGGAAATACAAAATACAGATCCACTTTCGGTTCCAAAACCACTGATTGTCTTGATTAGTCAATATTAAAGCATTTTATTACTCTTTGCAAGGTAGAACACCCTCCAGTTATGATCTTACATTGCCTTCCACATGCAGATGTGCAGGCAGTACTGATCCCAGCCTGCACCAATGCTGCTCACCATCCTTGTCCAAGGTAGTCACCTTCTGAGCCTCTTGCTTGAACATGCATGAGATTGTCAAGCAATGACATTCTTTCTGTTGTTGAAATATGGTTTAACAAAATAGAAGAAAACTATTCATAAGCTTCTAATTTGGGCAACATAAACCAATTTCTCATTACATTTAAACACTTTAGAAAGTTCTACCACCTTCATTTCAATCAAAGCAAGTGAAATAGTCAGCATTTAAACTGCTTAACAAAGCCAGGTGCCTTGGCCTTACACTAGATAAAGAAATGCACACAAATGCTCACCTGATGGATGGTGGTAAATAGAGCTGAGGAAGTGATGTGCCACCAGGCACTACAAATAGTAAAAGACAAAAGTTACTCCCAGAAGGCATGTACCCACAACCTAAATCCCCAGCTCAAGAAAACATTAACCATCACTGCTTAACTTAATTGTGTGCTATAAGTTCCACTGAGTTCAACGTGACAGAAGCATTTGCTAAAAGTCACACTGGGGCTTAAATGACTGTTGAAAGAATGAACTTTAAAATACGCTGTTAATAACTCCCTGAATGATGTCTAGGTATTCACAGAGGCATGGATATCAAGAAAATTAGAGTGGGTCATTCAAAGAACTAGAATAATAGCACAGAAAGCTCAAGCAAGAAGAAAATGGACAACTGAGTGTAAATTTAAGCATCTACAATTGGCTTCTAAAATAATTCACAAAGTCACCAATCTAAGAGAACATTTATGCACTCAAGTTATGCATGAGCTTAGATTTCAGCTTAGTATTTCAGTTTAGCATTCAGTTTAGGGTTTAAGCATTTAATTTTTACTTTGGCGTCAAGGTTTTAGTGATCTAAACCAATATGACCCCTTAAGATTAGGATTCTACTTACTTTCTCAAACAAACAAAAAAGAAGAGAAAAACAGTGTCTGCTTCCTTCCTGCCACTACCCAGGCATGTGTGATGATTTGCGTATCCTGAAACAGTGATATTATCTTTATCAGAGCATTCAAAGCACCAACATTCATTACCATAGCCCCAGTGACTGAAATTACTTTTGAAATATGCAGTGCCATTTTCTACTCTGTATACTGATTTTCAGCAATCATAAAAGACAGACCTTCCTAGGATCCAATGAAGCAAAACAATAATCTATATTCCATGTGCAGAAGTAGAAAAAACACAATTGAAAACATATACTATCAGCAGAGCATAACACAGCAAGCATTAAAAATAAAACAGGTTGTGAATGATCGTTAGATAACTAATAATAATCACAGGAATATCACTGTCTAAACAATTAGATTTCAAACTAAAATGTATTAAAAATAAACATAGGAACAGGTGGCGAGTAGTTAAAAACTGATGTGATTTTTTTTTTATTAATTGCTACCTGTAACTTATTTTTTATTCTTTCTTTTTTTTCCCCCAAAGTATTCTTTTATCTTACTAGAAATAATGGGAGAAGGTAAATATATATATTTTACCAGCTTCCTCATGAAATTTAGCAAGGCAGAAAGATGATTTCATATCTCCTAAAAAGGAGACATCACATCTCTCTGAATTCAGATGACCACAGCAGAGAAATGCCCACGTTACTGCAACAGAGTATGTACCTTTATGTCAATCAGTCCTGATCCTGACTAGAATTCTTCTACATTTTAAAGGGAGATTTAACACTTATCATACACTTTTTAGTGTCTTATCAAATGATGAGCAGAAGCAAAAGAAGGGGTTTTTTCCTAACTCTTCTGATGATCCAGGTTCTACTCTGAAGCCTGGAGATTAAAAGGATCCTCACTAGAACTGCAGTCCTCCTAAGGTGCTTAGCCTGGTAACAGCCTTTGGAAATTTTTGATACCAATCAACTGATGGTAACAGCGGCTATGGAAGACATGCAAATTCTTCTTGTTCTCTCACAAGCTCTTTTCTTGTGTATCTGTAGTTTATCTGCTCTTGTATTAAAGTTCAGCACAATTAGAGATTCTGATAGAGATTTAATAATCAGCACCAACACCACTACACCTGGCGGACCTGCAGGTGTCATTACAAATCTGTAACAAACTGCAAGGCCCTCTTCCAGGCAACAGGAAAAGATAATATGTTTCCTTAAGGGTTTTCCAGGCAAACCCTTCACAAAGGATTTATTTAAGAACAGATATATTCATATATTTATATGTTTATATATTTATACATGTATATGTTTCAAGTTCAGCACACCTGCAGTTGTCTAACAAGAATTCTCACATATGCCTAAGACTTGGTGAGGGAACAAATTTGCTGCTTCTCCATTTTAAAACTACTAGCCTCATTCATGATAGATTGTCTTAGGAAAGTTTCATCAACCCTAACAAAAGAAAAGGACAACCAATTGGTCAGATTTTTCATGGGTAGGCCACAGGTCGATCTCTTTAAAAAATCCAACCTTCAAAACACTGGTGTCCTTTGGTGTTTCAGTGCTCTGGGGCCAGGGCTAAAAAAGCTTTTGATCCCTTAAGCTACCCCTGAGTTCAAAGCTGAAGTTTTCACCTCAAATGTATATCCTCCCCTACTTTGCACCTCATTAACTGTGGTAAAACATACAAAAAGATCCCATAAGTAGCTAAGACTTGTCTCTACTTCTAAACTAAAGCATGAAGGCAGGTCCACTGTACTTGATCTGACTGTTCCTTGCAAGTGCAAGGCTTCTCTAAAAGCTATTAGATAGCAGATCTAGTTCGTCTGGCTGCAGATGCTTGACTGTAGGTATACATGATTTAATGTCTCTTCCTCTTGCATGATTCAGAGTGATCACGTAGCTATCAGTACAGCATAGGAACTAATTAGTGATGGTTGGCTAGTTTCTAAGAGAGTGATTTTGCTCTTGGAAAGCTGAAGGTATTCCCCTCCACGGTGTGGGATGCTGAGCTATTCTTTTTTATCACAACTGATACCTCTTGTCAGTATTTTCATGCTGGATAGTACGAGTTTCCCTCTTGAATGTCCAATGTGTAGATGCCAGATGGTGCACTTTGGCTATGAAAAGAAGAATTATATTTGATCTGGGCTTCTGCCAGACAGGCTTGGAAGAGTTTTCCATAGCAGTGGAAAATCTCAGTGTCTAAAGCCAATGAGCCAAAGTGCATGTAGCATCTGGATCAGTGCATTTATTTCCCTACCAGGGCTGAAGTATTTTCTCCCTTTGATCAGTTTATGACTTTTTGGTGCATGAGGCACTACTATTGCATTTCATAATTCCCTCTAGTTTTGAAATTCAGCCCTGTGCCTAAGTGGAAACACTATGGAACAGACCAGCAAGAGACCAGGTGATAACTTGTTTTGCTTAGATTTATTTCTCAGAATTTCTGACAACAAATGAAGTGTAGGCTTGCATGAAGGTGGCCTGAGGTCAGTGGGATGGGGAGGGTGGAGATTCTTTCAAGAATACTAATAAACGTTACTGACGGGGACAATGAATCATTTGTAGGTTGTGTGGACTCTATGAGGTTGAATTCGTAGCTCTTTTATACAGGTGGCTGAACAGATTAGAAGCAAGCTTACTCATGCCTTGGAAAGGTCAGAAATATCACAAAATTCAATCCCTTCACAGCAAAACATAAACCTAATTTTCAGGCAAGCCTTCCCATACTAAAAAGAGAGAAAGCTGTTGTATAGATGGAATTAATTCAATGTTGAGAGTTCTCTAATTTGGGGGAGTTCCTAACATTTTTAGAGCTTTGCATATGCTTAAATTCTTTCTTGGATTAAAACCAAAATCTGAAGCACCTTTGCAGTAAGTATGATTAGGTAGGATATATCTAGTGTAAAAGAAAAGAGTCAGACCCACTAGGTGCTGCTCCAGACAAGTTGAGGAGACAAACAGACCAGTTTGAGCTGAGAAGGGAATGGTTGTTGCATGTTTCCCTCAGTGTAAGATCTAGGGAACGTCATATGAAAGCAGTAGGTGTCACACTGAAACAACCAAAGATGCTACTTCCTACAATTAAATAAAGCTGTGAACCTCCATATTAAAAAATTGATTAGATAGATTCCTGGAGTGGGAGAGGAGAGATGGACAAAATTAGTGTCTGCTGGCAGAGGAAGTTATCACTGATCACAAGCCTGGAGAACATAGTACCACCTTACTGTCACCTAGTTACTACATTCTTTTATTAGCATCAACTACCAGTGATAGTTAATGAGACAGAGTTGGATGAATACTTCCTGCTGTTGAAGATTGCTGTTCTCATAGTCACAAGTGGTTCAGTTATCAGTGGTACACTACTTTCTACAACTGTCCCACAGCGACACAGTCCTACAGGTTCTGACCATGGTGTCAGAGCCAGGAGCTGGTAACAGGGTCCATCAACAACCCCAAACAAGGCAAGCAATAAATCAGGTCCAGGGTCCATCCAGGGACCAGTCAGGGATGAGAGGAGACAGGGCCGGAGACAGGGCCAGAGACAGGACTGGAGACAAGACTGCATAAATTCAAGGTCCAAAGGGCCAAAAACAAGGCTGTAAAGTAGCTATAATATACATCTGAGGCATCCATCCATGAAACAAGCTGCCTACAGTGTGGGTCCAAGGTCCATCCAGAAGGTAGGACTGGAAACAGACACACTTGAACCATAGCACAGGTAAGGACGGAGCTTAAACAGAGCTGCTGGGTCCAGGGGCAGAGCCAGGGGTGACATCCCAGGAGAGACAGGCCATTAAGGCCTACGAGTGCCCTCAGGGCCCTGACAAGCATCCACACGAAATGGGTGTCAGTGGAAGTTTCCTTTCATCTTGTCTGTGATGTTTGAGGAGTCCTGGCCAACTGAGAACGGCAAGCCTGTGTGAGCCACTGCACTGGGCGTATAACCAGTAACACTTCACATGTGCTTTCCACATATGCAACCATCCAGTTGGCTTTCTGGGCTGCAAGCGCACACTGCTGCATCATGTTAAGCTTCTCATCAACCAACACCCCCAAGTCCTCTGCAGGGCTGCTCTGAATCTCTTCTCCGCCCACCCTGTAGCTGTGCCTGGGATTGCCCCAACCCAGGTGTAGGACCTTGCACTTGGCTTGGTTGAACTTCATAAGGTTGGCATTGGCCCACCTCTCAAGCATGTCGAGGTCCCTCTGCATCCCATCTCTTCCCTCCAGCGTATCAACCGAACCACACAGCTTGGTGTCGTCAGCAAACTTGCTGAGGGCGCACTCAATCACACTGTCCATGTCACCGACAAAGAAGTTGAACAGGACCGGTCCCAGCACCGACCCTTGAGGGACACCACTCGTTACTGGTTTCCAACTGCACACTGAGCCGTTGACCACAACTCTCTGCATGCAGCCATCCAGCCAATTCTTTATCCATCGGGTCCATCCACCAGATTTATGTCTCTCCAGTTTAGAGACAAGGATGTTGTGCAGGACAGTGTCAAATACTTTGCATAATTCCAGGTAGATGACATCAACTGCTCTGCCCCTGTCCATCAGTTCTGTAGCCCCACCATAGAAGGCCACCAAATTGGACAGGCACGATTTCCCCTTAGTGAAGCCATGTTGGCTGTCATGAACCACCTCATTGTTTTTCATGTGCCTTAGCATGCTTTCCAGGAGAATCTGTGCCAAGATTTTGCCAGGCACAGAGGTGAGACTGACTGGTCTGTAGTTCCCTGGGTCTTCCATTTTCCCTTTCTTGAAAATGGGGATTATATTTCCCTTTTTCCAGTAATCAGGAACTTCACCTGACTGCCATCATTTTTCAAATATGATGGACAGTGGTTAACATCTATACTTCAGTACACAAAATTTTTCATGTAAAAGATCATTTAGATCTAGAACACAAGTGGAATATTAGTTATTTTTAGTGGCATGAAATTTTTTATAACCTTTGACTCAGAACATCCTACTAAAAGCCTCCTTTCAAAAGCATGAAATGCCTGAAGATCTGTCTATATTATTTAAACCAGCAATTAGTACCAGATGTTACTGCACTTTATATTTAGACACCAAATTTCAATACCTTAAACAGAAAGAACACTCTTGAAGGACAGAAGGAATAATTTCCAAATGTAATTACAGCATATTGTTTTGATTCTCTCTCATTAATTTACCTGATTGCAAAGTAAAATTAAATGAAGTTATATTTAAATTTAAAATTGGACCTGTGAGTAATGTAACATCTTATTATCTCAGTGCACGGGAAAAAATAGTTTTAGTGTATATTTCACATTTCATTAAGCAGCCCATATCCTGCATAAAACTGCTAAAGGACATGGAGAATACAAAAATATCATAATGATAAGAGTACATGGCATATCACAGTTATTTTGGGGGAAAAAAACCCCAACAAAAAACCACTCCAAAACCAAAAAACCCACAAAGATATTTTTTATATATATAAATTTATGAACAAAGTGTACTTAGGAAAAAGCATTAAAGTAGTTGTCACTAGATGCATTTGATAGATAATAACACTGAAAAGCTCACTCAACTCACCTAGCATCACAAAGGCTTTCTATCAGTGCTGAGAACTGAAAGTCCATGTCAAGATCCCAGTCCCAAAGGGAAAACAAGCAGCAGTAGCCTAGTCCATGGAAGCCTCAGGTACAGCAGGCAGTGCCTGATTCACTGATAGATCTTTGGGATCACACACACACAAAGGATGTGCGACTTGCTCTTTGGAGCTAGCTCCAGACAGAATGCCTGCCAAGGAGG